>NW_019268525.1:443162-445128 GCF_002738365.1 Cucurbita moschata
AAAAAAAAAAAAAAAAAAAAAAAAAAAAAAAAAAAAAAAAAAAAAAAAAAAAAAAAAAAAAACTAGAATAAAATGAGTTGAAGAGTGAAGGAAGTTGGCCCAAGTTTCCAGCCCAAGCCCAACCTTATATGAGGCCCATGCCCATCATAGTTTGGAAAGATTAGATCTAAAGGTTCTTATTGAGCAAGTAGACCACTCCCCCGTTTTTATTATTTAACGGCTTAAACTCATTAAATTTTGAATTAATATATTAATCTATTTATATAATAAATTTTAACATAATTTTTACAAAATTTAAAATATAGGAATTAAATGGTTAGAGAAGAAGTTTTAAATTTTTTTTTTTTTTTTAAAAAAGAAAGTACCGAGTTGCGTCTCAGTTATATACAGATCAGAGAGGTATAGGAAACCAAGTCAAACCTGAAATTGTGTCGCTCCTACTGAAAAAACAAAAATGAAAAAACTTCGCAAACAAATCGTATCCGTTTCCAGAACCAAACTACCCAAAAAAACTAAATCCAAAACCAAAAATCACTTCCCCTTCCTCACAACAATTTATTATCTTCTCTTCGCGCCTTCTTCTCATCATCTTCCGCCATACCTAATTCCCTCTCCAACCTTTCTTTTGCCGCGCACAAATGTCGGTGAGTTCATCATCTTCTTTTTGTCTGTCAATCTTTGATGCAGATCTGCCGCATTCGCGTTTGCTAATTTGTTTTTCCTGATTGTGAATGGTTGCGATGGTGATTTAGGGATTTGTGATTGTAATGTGGCATATGGTTTATGATTTTGATTTTTCAAGATCTCTGTTTCTGTATTCTCTTGTTCCTACAGTTTGTGAGAAGATTTCTACTGCTTTTGATGCATTCGTTTTCTTTCGTACATTTTTCTCGCTCGATTTGCTTCTTATTGGAATTTGGAATTTATCGAGAAAAGGTTTAGATTCTCATGCTATCGATAATTCATGAACAGTCTCTTCGTCTATTCCTCCTCCTCAAATCAGCTCAGCTGTATATCCCAATTCCCAACTTCTTTTTCCTTCAAATTTTGATTTCTCTTTGAAATGTTGAACTGAATGGAAGTGAGAATTACTAATGGTTAACTCACTGCTAAACCCAATTTTTTGTTCTTAATTTTCTTTTTCTGAAATCATCTACTTGAATCTCATCCTTGTTCTTTCACTTTGATGATGAACTGAATGAAGTGGAAGTTATAAACCGTTGAATTATCCCTAAACCCAAAAGCTTAAATTTGTTTTGTACATTTTCTTAGGATGTGAATTGAGTATTAATTTAACTCGGAGAATTATCAATGTTCATGGAGGAAGAAATAACATTGTAAAACTTCAAATTCAGAGGTTTAGGCTTGAACATCAATCTTAGATTGATTCATGTCAAAAATTTAATCTTCTATACATATTCTTAGCATGTGAAATGAGTATTCATTTGACTCGAGAATTATCGGTGTTCATGGAGGAAGAAATAACATTGTAAAACTTCAAATTCAGAGGTTTAGGCTTGAACATCAATCTTAGATTGATTGATGTCGAAAATTTAACCTTTTATACATAATCTTAACACGAACACTTGCATTTCTTCATTGTTTTTAAAATCCGATGCAGATGAGAACTGTGAAGGTCAGCAATATCTCGAAGGCTACTTCGGAGAGAGATATTGAAGAATTCTTTTCATTCTCTGGTGAAATCCTTTATGTTGAAATGCAAAGGTTAGTGATTCTGTTCTATGTGTTGATTTATTTGAAGAAAAAAAAGCATGTTGAAGAATTTGATTTTGTTTGTAGAGAAACTGAAAATACTCAGGTTGCTTATGTTACATACAAGGATTCTCAAGGAGCAGATACTGCAATTCTTTTGACAGTATGTTCCTTTATGAACTTTGATCTTTTATTATTATTATTTTTTTATAATTATGTTTTTAACGTTTTTTTTTTTTTTTTTTTCCCTTCC
>NW_019268525.1:445848-455594 GCF_002738365.1 Cucurbita moschata
TTTTTTTTTTTTTTTTTTTTCCCTTCCTCTTTGGATATCTCAGGGAGCAAAAATTGGTGATCTATCTGTAACAATTGCTCTGGTTGAGAATTATCATCTTCCACCAGAAGCAATGTCATCAATCCTGGTAATTCTGCCTTGTTTATCATTATCAAATGTCTTGTGTGTATGCATTGTCGATGCTCGAGTTTATGCACGTAAGCGAATTACGTGTTTTGGTCATTGCGAGTTCTTGAAATCATTTGGTTCAAAATTCTTCATGCTATTATCAGCTTCTTCAGCTGTTTGAAAAGGTTTTGAATTCTTGAGGATCTTAGTGAAATCAAGTAGCTGTTTTTGTCTAGAAAGAGGGATTTCAGACTACTTACACTTTCTTAAATGTAATGATCTTTTGAAGGATAAAAGGCAAACTGTTACTGGGAATGCTCCGAATCAGGCAGAAGACGTCGTAAGTACAATGCTTGCTAAGGGCTTCATCTTGGGGAAGGATGCTGTCAACAAGGCAAAAGCGTTCGATGAACGGCACCAGTTGACATCGAATGCTTCTGCGACTGTCACGTCCATAGATCGCAAGATGGGCATAACAGAGAAGATAACTGCAGGCACAGCAGTAGTAAATGAAAAGGTCAGGGAGATGGATGAAAAGTTCCAGGTTTCTGAAAAGACGAAATCCGCTCTCGCAGTGGCCGAGCAGAAGGCAAGCAGTGCAGGAACTGCGCTCATGAGTAACTATTATGTGTTTACTGGAGCAGCATGGTTTTCAAATGCAGTAACTGCTGTTACAAAGGCTGCTGAGGAAGTGACTCAGATGACCAAGGCAAAAGTCGAGAAAGCCGAGGAGGAGAAAAAGGAGAGTATATACCGCGAAAGAACTGGGATCATCAACAACTTCGCCGAGCTCCATCTCGACGAGCCATTACCAGGGGAGCCTGCTATTGTTCCAGTTAATTCAGCTGATAGATAAACAGTAAGTTGTGCATCATATTCATGAAAGCAGAAATCCTACACTTGTGAATTACTTTGCTTACCCATTTTGCTGTATGATATACATTTCATCTAGATGTTGAAATGTTGCGACATTTTTTTGAGTACAAAAAAATTACTTTTTGGATGCTTGATTGTATACCGTTTCACTTAACTAATGTAATTTGTAATTTACAAATATAGATTATTGTCTCGTTTTCTTTTACCGTTTCTTTTGATTTTAGGGTAATATGAATTGGCATATTTGCAAACGTAGAACATAAATTGATTTGTGAAGAATATCACTACTTTTGTTGTCTATTTCATCTCATCCCAGATTTTTCTGTAATAAGCAATAAGCCAACTAAAGCTTCTAAAACACAAACAAACCTAATAAGATGGCAAAACTAGTAGAGTTTAAGTATGCTTAGCAGTGACATCTAAACTTGATCGTAATCATTTACATTTTAACGCCAATCACTTGGGTATTAAAAATCTCATCGTACCGAGTCATATCTCTGAGTATCAAATGCATACAAGTTGTAATTCAACACTAAATACAAACGATACTGATGAATTATTGAAGCATGTAGATGAAATTCAAATGCTAATTGGTATAAACTTGAGTAGGTCTTAATATGATTCTCGTATAAAAATTTGAGAAAAACTTATCGGACCTTTAGGCCAAAGAGGATTTTTGGCAATCCATCATATACTTTTCATTCTATTGGTGAAAGAATAGAATCGAATGTCTTACCGATAGCCAGGTCAGGGAGAGATGCTGACCCTCACTAGCTGTTCAGGTTGGTATTAGTGGTCAGGAAGGAAGATTTAATTTCTGTTAGGATATGATGCTTGCATCATACAAACTTCAATAGCCACTCCAAACTCTGTTAAATTTAATACAGCATCAGAAACTTTTGCTCATGTTGACTTAAAAGTGAATCCATGGAATCAAGTTCAATGCAATGATATAGTTTTTTTAAAAAAAGTTTTTGCAAATCCTGTCTAGTTGACTGTTTATACCTCGATACATTCGGGAAGATCATCACTTTCTGTTCTGACATGCGTCTGCAAAACCACAAAATGCACCAAATATTATGAGATAGATGCATAGAGTCTAATAAAAGGGTCCTTTCCATTATTCTAGAACTCGAGAAAAATTGCAAAGTAGTAATTCTCGAAAGATTTCCAAAACAAAACTGTGATAGTTTTGTCAATGTGATCAATAGGTTTGTGAGTTCAGAACACACAAAATGAATAAGAAAATAAATTATTTTTAAAAAGAACCATATGTACCTTTGACCAAAAAGAGTGGATTCAATATACTTTCAATTTTGTTCAGAAAAGGGAAAAAAAAATATGGAGTTTTTCAAGAACCAGATTCACTAGGACGAGATATTCTTCAAGCCAGTATGAAATATGCACGAGATTAACAGCAGAAATTTTACCGACATAAATTTAATATGCATTCGAAACAAATATGAAAATTTTAAATATGTACTAGTTGGATGTAGATTATGCTGTTTTTGTAAAAATTTAAATTTTCTACTTCTAGATTTGAAAACAAATACTTGTATTATTATTCTATTAGGTATATAAATAGATAAAGTGAATTTCTCTAGCAGGTATTTGAATTTTAACCTCGATGACTCGTTGATTTGGTAAATCTTGTGTTTCTCCGAAGGATGCCAGGAGGACAACCGCAGCTGCAATAGTTGAAGGGAAATAACAAAATTGGACTTGATCTGAAAGAACGAGCACTGCGAAGTTCTTAGCTCGATTCTCCAAATCTGAGTCCGCTCCAGCAGCTTTCAGGTAGAACCTAATATTATTTTCAAACACCCATTATCAAAATGCGATATTAGAGTATGTTATTCGCAGTGGATTCAAATTGTAAGTGGGCGGAAGGAGAAAGAATGTCCCATAAATTGTTAAGTTAGTCGAAGGAAGATGTACCCCAAGAAGTTGTAAACAGTTGGCAGGAAACACTGGAACTTTAGGACTTCTTGAACAAGCCATTCCATGCCAACAACTTCAGATCTTCTATAGGTGTTGTCCCCTACATGGATGCTCCTTTGCTGCATCCTGAAATGCCGAAAATAAAACCGATCAATATGCTATAGCTTTTTCAATATATCCACCAAGCTCGAGACCCACTGGCTTGGATACCTTCTCAATTCTCAAGGCTCTATTTAATGAAACAGGCGATAAATTTAACATTTTGCATGTGAAGTACTAGTCAAAGATAAATGAAGACCTGATAAAAGCAAGTTTGAAGAAAGAAAATAGAAGAAAAGAATTGCTACAAAGCTGATTCACATTTGACTCGGCTCGGCTTAGAGCTCAGATCAGCATTTTATTGTCTGCGGTCTGACCATGTGATTGAAGTGTTTCACTATAAAATGTTTCCCTGTTGGGTCGGGTCTCTTCTGTGCACGAGTTGTTAACTTGAGAACTATAAGATACTAGTATTGCAATCTTGGATGGGTGGTGTGTATCGTCATTAGTAAATGGCTATTATTTGTTACATAGCGGCTGAAAAAGAACCTACAATATAATCACAATGTGACAACATTATTTTGTCCATGTGAACGCAAAGCTATCGGACCCGGAAATTTGAACTTAAGGAGGACATTCAAGACTATTAGATTCAATTACTTTACACTCTAGTACTAATTATCACACGACCTCAACTTACTCAATTTTACACTCGTAGATCTACAAAAGAAGACAAACACGCATACAGTTTGTTTCCAACCAATATTCATAAAAAAATAGACTAACGAAGTTAAAAACTTATAGTATATAGCAACTACACTTGTTAAAGTTAAAACTGAGATGCACACAAATAAACAAAGAAAAAGAAATTACCAGCTGTATGATTGATTTTCTTCAATTCTAGTGGCCAAAGTTAGACATGCTACGCCCAGAATTTGAAGGTGTCTTCCAGCTTTGAAGAATCCTTTGCTCAGAATCTGGTCGAGAAGGGTTACTCCTAAAAATGTCGTCTCCTGATGAAGTTTGGTATCTCTCGATCGCTACATCATTCAACAAAATAAAGCTACATAATGAAAAAAGTTTGACGAAATGATTGATGACAAGTCGACAAGTCCTAAGCATGAAAAGGAATTAAAAAATTATAAAGAATGCATTTCGTGGACTGGAACAGTTGATATGAAACTAAAGGATTCCTGAGAAAATCTCAACTTTCCCGTCCATGAACACAAATCTCGCTGCTACGAATATGCAAAATATTATCAAGATAAAAATAAACTGATAATGTAACCAAGCAGAAGTAAGAAATGAAATGAAAAATGGGCTAGACGCTGCGCAGTCCGTCAAACTTGACTGATTCTAGGCGCCAAAAGCGTTGGACGCGCGGCAAGCCTCATTCGTTAGAAAGTGCTTATTATAACTTGACGGTTCAACTATTTAACAGGAGCAAAATCATGAACAACTGGCTTTAAGTAGTGAAATATTATAGTACTTAGTAATTTTCACTGATAAATTACAGTTACGTTTAAACCAAAGAGGCGATAGGATTTGCATACATAAAAATACATTAGATGGTAGCAGTGAATATTGTGCCAATACCAGAAAAGTGCATTGTTGGATTAAGTTTCATATCAAATGAGGCAGAGAACTAATTTGATGACCTGTTAAGAATTAATTAGTCATTCAGTTGACACTGAAATATGACAGTGCCTCAAACGTACCTCTGTACAGTTACCAATGTCTCAGATTAGCAAGCTATTAACTTTTAAAATGGAATTTCTGTGCAATATCTTATGCTAATTAACGAATTATTGAGAGAAATGCGGTGGTTTCTAGTTCAAGGACTTACTTCAACTATCCATTGAACCATATTTGATCGTTGCTGGAGGATGAGATCGCCATAATCCGTCGTGGACCGGTACTCATCAACGTAGTCGCGAATAATCAATTGGCGTCTTTCTCTGTTTCTGAATATTTGATAGGTTTCTTCATCGTCCAATCCTTCCAATCTCAAAAACTAATTTTAAATAAATAAAAAAAATATGTAAGTTGTTTGATTAGCTGCAGGTTTGTTACCAATGAAACGCTAAGGAAGCATGAAATTGAAGTATTACCAAAGATTGATCTGCGTTCTCTTCTTCAATTGACGAGCTAGTTCTGATGTCTTCAGAGGCACACGATCTTAAAAAATCGCTTCTGAACTGCAGTAACATGCTAAATGCTGATGAAGGAGCTGCATCATCGTTTGATTTCTCTGAAAACTCGCTTCCGGATTCCAAGAAATTTGAAGGAGTGTAATCTGAGCAGTCCGTATCAGAAATCCCCATTAGAATAGTTGACTGAAGCTCGCGCAAGTCCTGGCTAGAGTATTCCGAAACGTCCTCGTAAGATAATTGCTCCGTGCAAGCAAGATCCGATTCAAACTTCAAGTTGTTAGGCCACTGTTCTATTGTCGAATCCGACTTCGAAATAGTGAAAGTTTCATTGACCTGATTCCTCGGTATCTCCGGTACCTGAAATTCCCACACTCTGTTCTCCTCAACCTCTAATCCTTTCTCTTCGAACGAACAGACGCTCTCGAAGATAGATTCAGCCCAAGACTCTACACAAGGAGAGAGTGGCACAGCTCCCTTTCCACAAAGCTTCGACGAGACATCAGCATCAGTCAGTTCGAACTTCAGAGCTCCATTTTCTGCTTGATCGGCTTGATCTTCATTTTCCTCTACGGTTCTCCTAAAACCACTCCTAATCTTCAACTTCGAGCTACTCCTTCCGAGAACAACAAAATCAACTCCAGAATTCGACTCCACGCAAGACGATTCAGAAACTTCGACGTTAGCCTCATTCCTTCCCTTCTTAACCTCACAATCCTCGTTAAAGCAATCTCTCGCTACTCCATTGGAAGCAGGATCCAAATTCACTTCAATAAACTCGGCACTCGAACCAAATCGCGTCTTCCGCAAATTCGTCCTCGCATTCACAGCACCACGCTCCAATTCAAAAACCGCATTGAGTTGACTAGAAACCTCACCTCCTCCTCCTCCCTGGAAGGAACCGCAGCTGGACTCAGCCGCAGCAACGGAAGAAGAAACAAGACCAACACTCGTACACGGAGCAGCCGAATCCGACTCCGGCAAGCAGAAAACAGGAGAAATCCGAGCGCGTCTCCGGCGAGGAAGCTGAGAACGAAGCTTCTTCTTGGGAGGACACTCCGATTGCGGTTTCGGCTTCGACCTTCGCTTCTTGGATTTCATCGCAAGGAGAAGGAGGCGGAGGCTATGCAGATGAGTTTGGTGATAGAAGCAGTTATGGAAGTTGTGAATTGGAATTTGGAAGTGAGTTAATGGAGTTCTGAGAGGCTCTTTAGTAATTATGTACAACACAAGTCTTTCTTCATGTGTATTCTGTTAGGAAGTCTGGCGTGTTTAGGATTTGAAGATGAGTGGGAGTACTTGATCTTGGTTATTAATTCATTATTAATTTCCAAATATTTTATTTATATTAGCTTCATTTTGAATATTTGGATACTAGTTTGTTATTAATCATATGATTGTTCTATATTATCTCAACACCATATCTACATCAATTAATTTATGATTTATTACTTAAATATCAATATAATGTATGTATATCATTTATACATTTGTTTCTATATTCAAATTAATTTGTGAGTTAAACTCTATTGAATGATTTAGACCAACAAAATGATAAATAACTAAATATTATTACACACAAAATTTTCGAATGATCTTGACAATTGTACTCTTGTGGCAGTAAAACAATGATTGTACGATACTTGTTCTAACTTGATGAATAACTCAGCTGCATAAAAATTGTAAGTCATGGACAATTCAGATGTATAATCGAACATCGGGCACATTTGAGAGAGTATTTTGGAAAACGTGAGGGAGGAAATGCTTTGAAAACAATTGGTAAGAAAGCAATGTTATGGGCTCAAAGCAAATGAGCAACAAAACAACCACAATTTTGATAGCACCCAGATATAAGGAATTGACGACGAGTCATATCCTCCATAGTACATTTTAGGGCATTTTAGTCTATTGGGTGTAAACATAATTTTGGTGAACAGTCGTGCACTGTCGTATTGACACAACATGAATAGTAAAAGTCTAGTTATACATGAAAGCAAGTAAAAGAGACTTTGAAACAGGACCACACGTCCTGGATAAACATGACTAAGATATTTGACACCCGACCATAGGCAACACATCTTGGACAAAAATGATCGTAACACAATTGGTCCGGTATGAGAATGAGAGGTGGAATTTGAACCAACAAAAATGAGCGTACTAAAATGTTTGCATTAAAAAAATATTTAGATAATGATTACTTGTAAAATTAATATTTCAATATCTCTAATTAAATCTTATTGTTTATAAAAAAAATTATGGAAAAAAATTGATATTTCCTTTATCCACATAAAAACGTTTATTTCAAGTCATAAATATATGAGTTGTTTAAAATATGTTTATTTAATTTTAAAATAAAAAAAAAAAAGAAAAAAAAGAAAACAGGATGAGATCAAAGATAATATAAAAAGAAGATAAGATTATATATTAGATTATTGATTGTTCGAAATACCTCTTGAATTTTCCTCATAAAATATATTTATTTAATTTTTTTTAATATTATGTAATATATTCTAAGAAAATAGGCACTTGAAGGCTTATCCTTTGTAAATAAAAGAAAATGAACATTTATATAAGAAGTCCGATATAGCCTTGTAGACTACAATGGGCCTATCACAATCTCAGTCATCGGCCCAATTATACTACAATGGGCCTAGCACAATCTCAGTCATCGGGCCAATTATACTACAATGGGCCTAGCACAATCTCAGTCATCAGCCCAAGTTTGAAAGTCCATTATTGTAAGGGATAAAAATGTAATTCCAAACTCCAATTCAAAATCCAGGCCTATATTAAAATTGTTGCATTTTAAGAAGCTTAGGGATAAGACGAATAAATTAATATTATTAAGGCATATAAAAATGATTGAATCAAAGCAATTAATCCGTATATAACCTTTTATTAATTAGAGCTCCTTGGGTTCCATTTAGGGGAACATCAATCATATCCCTTCATATGCAATGCTTAAAACTAAAATCATTCTCGAAACTTAGGGATAAACTAATTTTGCATATGAATTATAAATCTTTTCAATTAATATATGCATTCGTTTGTCTCAATTATTGTCGCTATTATTTAAAAATAAAAAATAGGGTTGTTAATGAGTAAATCAACGACGAGGATGATGCCACGTAAGGACTGAGCAGCATAATAACCATGGAGTGGCAGCACAGACAATTGCAACTTATTTAATCCAAAAACCTTATCCGGTTTAGTTGAGAAACGTGGTGCTGCCCGCTGGTTTTTTGGTTTATTTTCACTCCCATTTCTTCGTTATCCATTTTGCTGCATCGCTATCATAATTTTTATTTATTTATTTTCTCTCATGCGAAATTTAAAAATAAAATAAAATTAAAAATAATAGCTAAACTGAGAAGAGCGTGCCAGGTGTACCATCCTGTGCTTCGTGCTTATCCACGTCAGAAAACAAGACCCCAGTTTACGCATTAGATGGATTAAGTACATTATCCATGTTTTCAATTTATCCTCTTACTTGTAGAGCCCCCCCCCCACTGGGCTTACGTGGCATTTTCGGTCAATGTGACGTCCAGCTGGAGTCAGATGGGTGTGGCTGGCTGTTCCCAATCTCCGATGTACCCCTTTTTTTCTTTTTATTTGAATTTAAATTTTAAATAATTTACCCCCCGGTATTATTTTTTTAACCCCATCCATGTGACCCATATGAAAGGACCATCTCACGCCGGAGGAACGGAATGGCTTTATTTTATTTAATCCATAAAGTTTTGAGATATTGTAATTAATTATCTTATTACTATGCCACGTCAAATCATCACCCCTTGATATTATTTGTTTGGTTGCTCTATGCGTATAAGAATGTGATTTATTTGGAAATGTTAAATACATAGGTTGATTTTATAAAATATCCATAAATACTTATTTATTTTCTTTTTTATATATTAAAATTATTATAAATATAACAATATAAAAAACAATTACAAAGTTTAGTATTTTCTAAAAAAAATATTAACCACTTATTAACTCATTGACTCATCCTATGATTAGTATATTTTATTTTATCTAATCACAATGGTCGGGCATAAAAAATAATTTAGTAATCACTAATTAAATATATTATCAACTTTTTGTTATTAAAAAAAAATTGTTTGGACAGTATGTAATTTTAAAAAGGTTATTTAATAAATAAATAAAAATTTCACATATATAAACCAATTCATTCCAGGCGTGTTTCATTATAAAACAATAATATCACGCCGCGTTTAAAAAATATTAAAAAGTTACGTTAATACATTTCTTAACTTTTTTTTTAAGTTAAAATATAAAATTTTAAATATTACATTCATTCTTTACTTTTATTATATATAAAAAAATCAAAACAATTCTTACCGTAACGAAAATTATCTATTATTTACGACTTTTTTTTTACGTGAGAGGAGAGTATTTTTTATAATATTATAAAATAATAATTAATAGAAAATTTATAATATAAAACTGCCTCTGGTGCAACGCTCTTAAATAATTACTAGAAGGGAAAAAAGGGCTTCCAAGTGGGCCCTACTCACCAGTTCAATGCTCGTGGCATTGGCAACAATAACAATGGCAATAGCGGACTCACCAACGGAGCAAAAAAAAAAAAAAAAAAAAAAAAAAAAAAAA
>NW_019268525.1:456393-500269 GCF_002738365.1 Cucurbita moschata
AAAAAAAAAAAAAAAAAAGAAAAGAAAAGAAAAGGATAAGAACAAGGGGGTGGGAATTTATCCAGTGCTACTCAGATGTACCATCAAAACCCACACTCTTTACTTCTCCACCGTCCAATCTGATTTGATCTGACCCCATCTGTTCATTCTCCTCTTCATCTCTCTCTCTCTCTCTCTCCTCTTTTGGATCACTGAATTCCGAATATGCTTCTTCCCACCACTTGAGCGTTGTTTCGTTTTTTATTTTTTGTATTTCCTCTCCAAATTGGTAAATTATTTAAAAAAAAAAAAAAGTTGAAATTTGGATTTGTGTATCCTTTTCTCCGGGGTCTCAGTGGATTCATCATCTCAGTACTCTGGGAGAAACGGTGTGTGTTCGTGTTCATGTTCTTCTCTCTTCTTTCTTGTCTGAATCCAGTCGGAAGCCTTCTAGAAGTAGAACCAAACCCCCGAAATCAATTCTCCCCAACATTTTCTTTCAACCCCGGATTTTCAATTTCTCGTTCTGGTTTTGGTTCGATTTCAGTCGCTTTTTCCCTAGTTTTAAACGGGTTTTTGAAATACCCATTTCCCTCAGTTTCATGGATTGATCTTACAGACTGAAATCCCTTCAGAATCCATGGTTTCCAGGTCGTATTCCAATTTACTCGAACTCGCCACCGGAGAATCGCCGTCTTTCGGCCGTATAAACCGCGAAATCCCCCGGATTGTGACCGTCGCCGGCTTAATCTCCGACGTCGACAACGACCCATCCGAGAGCGTCTCCTCGGAGCCGTCCTCCTCCTCCACCTCTCGCGACCGGATTATCATCGTCGCCAATGAGCTTCCCATCAGAGCCCACCGGATATCCGGCAACGGCGGAGCCACCACCAACTGGACTTTCAGCTGGGATGAAAATTCCCTTCTCCTCCAGCTGAAAGACGGGCTGGGAGATGATGATTTTGAAGTGTTTTATGTGGGTTGTCTTAAGGAAGATATTCACCCAAATGAACAAGATGAAGTCTCTCAAATACTTCTAGAGACTTTCAAATGCGTGCCAACATTTCTCACTCAAGATCTTTACACAAGGTACTACCATGGCTTCTGCAAGCAGCAGCTATGGCCTCTGTTTCATTACATGTTGCCTCTGTCGCCTGACCTCGGCGGTCGATTCAATCGACCACTATGGCAGGCTTACGTTAAAGTTAATAAAATCTTTGCTGATAAGATCATGGAAGTGATCAATCCTGAAGACGATTTTGTTTGGATTCATGATTATCATCTTATGGTACTGCCTACTTTTTTGAGGAAGAGATTCAATAGGGTTAAGCTTGGATTCTTTTTGCATAGCCCTTTCCCTTCGTCGGAGATATATCGAACACTTCCGATCCGGGAGGAGCTCTTACGAGCACTCCTGAATTCAGATTTGATAGGGTTTCATACTTTTGATTATGCTAGGCATTTTCTATCTTGTTGTAGTCGAATGTTTGGTCTAACGTATGAGTCGAAACGGGGTTATATCGGGATAGAGTATTACGGTCGAACGATTAGTATTAAGATCCTTCCTGTTGGGATTCATATGGGTCAGCTTCAGTCTGTTTTGAGTCTTGGGAAGACTGAGGAGAAGGTTAGTGAGGTTATAAAGCAGTTTCGTGACCGGGATCGGATCATGTTGCTCGGTGTGGACGATATGGACATATTTAAGGGGATAAGTTTGAAGCTTTTGGCTATGGAGCAGTTGTTGATGACGCACCCTGAGTGGGAGGGGAAGGTTGTGTTGGTGCAGATTGCCAACCCTGCAAGAGGTAGAGGGAAAGATGTTAAGGAAGTTCGGGACGAGATGAAGGCAACTGTTAGGCGGATTAACGATACGTTTGGGAGACCTGGGTACGAGCCAATTGTGTTGATTGAGGAACCACTCAAATTCTATGAGAGAATTGCATATTATACGGTTGCTGAATGTTGTTTGGTCACAGCGGTTCGAGACGGTATGAATCTCATTCCATACGAGTACATTGTCAGTCGTCAAGGGAATGATAAGTTGGATAAACTCATGGGCTGGGAATCATCAGCTCCGAAGAAGAGTATGTTGGTATTATCCGAGTTCATCGGGTGCTCTCCATCCTTAAGTGGAGCGATTCGAGTTAATCCCTGGAATATCGATGCTGTAGCTGATGCAATGGAATGTGCATTGGAGATGGCAGATGCAGAGAAGCAGCTCCGCCATGAGAAGCATTTTAGATATGTGAGCACGCACGATGTCGGGTATTGGGCTCGGAGTTTCCTACAAGATTTGGAGAGGACTTGTAGGGATCATGTGAGGCAGAGATGTTGGGGTATCGGGTTCGGTTTAAGTTTTAGAGTTGTGGCTCTTGATCTGAACTTCAGGAAGCTCGCTATGGAACACATAATTTCGACTTATAAGAGGACGAAGTCTCGGGCTATTCTTTTGGACTACGATGGTACGTTAATGCCTCAAGCTTCAATTGACAAGGGCCCTACTTCAAAATGCCTCGAAACTCTTGATACCTTGTGTCGAGATAAGAAAAATACAGTGTTCATTGTGAGTGCGAAAACTCGAAAAACACTTGCTGAATGGTTTGCCCCTTGCGAAAAACTCAGCATTGCTGCCGAGCACGGATACTTTATTAGGTGAATTCTCACACAATGAATACGTTCTCTTGTATCGTTCCATTGATCGTACATCCGAAATTAAAGCGATCATCCTCCTCTTCTTTCAGGCTAAAGCAGGATGAGGAATGGGAGACCAGTTTGCCAGTTGCAGATTGCTGTTGGAAGCAGATTGTGCAGCCAGTGATGAAACTCTACACTGAAACAACCGATGGATCGACAATCGAAGATCGAGAAACCGCACTCGGATGGTGTTATGAAGATGCAGATCCAGATTTCGGTTCGTGTCAAGCTAAGGAGCTCCTGGATCATCTCGAAAGCGTCCTAGCCAACGAGCCAGTTACCGTAAAAAGTGGTCAAAGCATTGTGGAAGTCAAACCACAGGTACAAACTCATTGCCTTCATCGTTTAATTACCATTGTTTCTGATCTTCATACTCCATTAATTTACTAAATGAGTTACTTTTGGACTGGCTATAATCATGTGTACTGTCATAACTTTATTCGAAATCCTTAGAAACTATTCGTTCGATTATCGACCGGTAACTAACAAAACCGTTGATTTTAACTGAGGAGTATTTTTTCCTATCAACCTTAACAATGGATGACCTGATGACCGTAGGGCGTCAGCAAGGGTCTCGTAGCGAAACGACTACTCTCTGCAATGCAAGATAAGGGGACCCCAGCAGATTTTGTTCTCTGCATTGGCGACGACCGATCGGATGAAGACATGTTCAAGGTGATCTCAAGTTCCATGGCAGGTCCATCGATTGCACCCCGAGCTGAAATTTTTGCATGTACGGTAGGGAAGAAACCAAGCAAAGCCAAGTATTACCTCGACGATCCATCGGAAATTGCAAGGCTGATGCATGGTTTGGCTTCGGTGTCGAGGCCGAACGTCCCGCCTTATCCATCCCCAAGCTGAACAACAAGGTGCATAATAAGCTTGAAGTTTTTGATTTGTCAATCTCTTTTACACTTCACATTGTACATACTGCTGCAGTTCCACGCAAGGAAGAAAGTAAAAGATGTAAATGAGCGGGGCTTTGATGAACTTAAAAAAAAGATATGTGAAAAAAAATGTTTTTTTATTATCATATTATATTTTCCATGTATTTTTATTTTTCCTAGAGCTATAACTATTTATTTAGTTACTATGTTTGTGATTATTTATTTAAAATTTTCAAAGTCAATTTTACAATGGAAGATTAATTTATAAAATTAATTTTAAATGCAAACTTACCTAAAAATTATGGCAATGAGTAGGGTGATTATTAATAATTTAATGTGCAATAAAATTCAACCATTTTTTGTAATCAACATTATTCAACAAAATATTCTAAAATTTTGGTACAAGCAAGATAGCTTTAATTTTCTTTAATGCATATTTATTAACTTTTCTTTAATAAAATTTAATTATACAATAATGATGAACTTTAGGTCGTTTCAATAATGCAGAATATTCAATATATGTAATAATTTTTTTACGTTAGTATAATTTTCTCCTAGGTCACTTATTGACTATTTACAATTAAATTAATAACCTATAATCTTTATATTGATGGATATTATAAATGGTAAAAAAAAATATCAATTTTGAGTTTTTAGGACATGAATTCCAACCGACTAACTTAAACCTTATCCAACTTGCTCTCGATGAGATCATAGAGATGTTCACGAGGTGGGTCAGGACTATCTCCATCATCTCGAATATGATTCTCGTCTCCAACTCCATTTACCTCATTTTTTTTCGTTTAAATGGTGATTTTAGTCATCAAGCTAAATAGATATATTGGGTGTTTGGTGTCATAGTCATGCTCGTGCAAGGCGTGTTGTCCCGCATGCCCATGTCATGCTAAACCCTTTATTTGATTTTATGTTGTATTGTCTTACTATTATATTTTCTGTTTACGTGACTATTGAGCGAAACATGTCTAGGCCTGCTAGATCGGAATCGCCTCAAAATGTACCATAAAGGATGCAACTAGTCGTCAACTCCTCCCGCCTAGATTTTGCATTACTGTTCGGTGAAATTATGTTTACGACTGCCAGACCTGAATCACCTCAAAATATATTATAGGGGATGCACGTAATCGTCAATTCTTGGTACCTGAGGTTATATGCTTTCTAAGCGGTTCTAATGTCTCTTTTTTATAGCCTATAACATTGCTTTCAAAACCTTATTTTCGTCTTGCTTTCAAACTCTTTCAAAAATCTATATGCCCGTTTTCTAAAATTTTCTTTTCAGAATTTCCATTTTTCAATTTCTTCATGATAAAGATCACGTGCGATCTGTGATCAAACAAAACTATTTCACATAGATGATAATGAAGCCTCAAATTCGTAAAACAGAGTCAAAGGTTTGAGCATACGTTGTTCGGCTGCTATAGACAAAGTAAATCCGAATTAATTTAACTCATTCGGTAGTGAGATTGAGTGCAACACAATCAAAAAGTGCAGATGTGACACCGGATTGGTTGAAATCATGGAGGACGGAGATACCAGCGTTTTGAGTTCTGCCCAAGATAACTGTCGAACGAAAAAAGGAAATATAATTAATTGAGGCTTTGAAATTCGATTAAGAAAACCAAAATGCACGTGGCAAGATGTAAGTGGTGAAATTACTACAAGATCTCTCTTTAGAACAGCACCGATGGCGAAAGCAAACCGCGGAGAAGAGAAGCGTCCACTGGCATGCCTGCCTCTCAATAACCCAACCACACGACGCGGCAAAAAAGGGATAAACCCCAATATTCTTCCTGTTCTACCCAATTCCCCGAATCATTTTTCTATGCTTTCCTTCTAATTTCTTCCTTTATCCTTTTGCTTTCCTCCTAATTACGCTATCTAATTTCATCGGACTTCGAGAATTTTGCGATGGTGAAATCCGCGGGGGAGCGGCAGGGATCTTCGGTGGCGCCTTTTCTGAAGAAATTGTACGAGATGGTCGACGATGAGGCAACCAATTCCATTATCTCGTGGAGTCCGAGGGATGATAGCTTTACGATTTTGGACATGACTCATTTCTCTGTCCACTTGCTTCCTAAGTACTTTAAGCACAGTAATTTCTCTAGCTTTATGCGGCAGCTTAACATCTATGTGAGTTTCTTGTTTGTTTTATTGTCGTTTTGAAATTTTCGATGCGATGTTTGTGTTCTGTTTTTTTTTTTTTTGGCCTTGCTGATTTTTCTTCTCTGGTATTCATTCTAATAGACTTGCGATATATCTTATCTTGTTTATGCAGTCGTCATTTGTTGTTCTTGAGTTCTGATTAAATGGGAAAGTTGCTCTGTCGTGGACTCAACTTCTTTCTAGTTGCCCTAATTGGTAATAACGCAATTGAGGATTATAGGTTTCACGAACTGGGAGGAGTTATATTCAAGATTGACTTGGAAAAGGCTTCGATGGGGACTTGATTGAAATTATGTTAGGTCGCTTAATTACTCTGTTTTGGCTAATGGTAAGCTCAGGGGAGAATTTTGCCTCACAGGGGGAACCTTAGCCCTTTCTTTTTCAACAACACGTTCTGTACTGTGTTATCAACAAAAACATTGCAAATCCTTTTTTTAGTAAATGCCAAATAACATATACTATTTATTAGAACCAGCTTGCTCAGGGCCTAATAAGAGGAGCTGCACCATACATCATGACGTAGTTACCAGCTTCCTCTTCTTCAAATTCGTTATCATCATATTCTTAATTCTTCATCAAAAGTATTAGTTGGAAGTTCAAGGGATTCCTTATTTCCATCTACTAGCGTAGGTTGCTTGTGGTTGTACTGTCATTAGGAGTTAGGACTAGCACGTGGGTGATGATGCTACTGGATTGAAGGGGCGTCCATGGAGGTTTTGAAGGTTGGCTATTGTCAAAAGGGGATTTGGGTGGAGTACCATTGGGCAGGAGTTTCGTATTGGGGTTTTTCCATTGTCATAAATGCTCAGCGAATTGTTTTGTCTTTGGCCACAGAAAGGGCATTGTGCGTTGGGTCATTAGGCAAGGTTTGTAGTCATTGAAAGAAGCTCATTTTCTAGGATGATTAAAATGATTCCTAAGGGATTCTTGCAGGGTTGCTAATGCAATGAACCACTTGGATAAAACCACTCTTCAACATACTATTTACTGTCTGATTATGTTCGGTATATCGTTGAGGGTATTTCAGAATTTTTTTATTCAAATTTTCTGGTAGAGGAAGAAACCTGGCTCTGAGTTGATGTTTCATCCTCAACTAGAAGTGTATGGGTTTTCCTTCCTTCATGAGTTCTATTCAGTTGAAATTGCTCACTAGGCTGCTGGTCCCCTCCACCCACAATTTCTGAGCAGCCATTTTAACTCTTTTTTTCTTTTAGTATGTTCGTATTCCCGTGCAATAATTTTCTACTGCATGTACATTCAAGAAAATCTTCTATGTGATGGTGGCCATCAAAACATGATAGATCATCCTTTTGCTTGTATTGATTGGTTGAACACTTGAGGAGAATTTTCTGAATCCCAAACTTGTTGCACTACCCATAGTATACATGTTTCAATTCTTCTTGTGTTTCTCTTAGGTGCTGGTTCATGGATGTGCCCCAAGGCTTGCCAGACAAAGACAAACTAATCAGAAGTTCTATTTTGGCATTTGCCATGCGAAATGAACTAATCGGGTTTTGTTAATCAGAAGTGAAGAATAATTATAAAACAAATTTGAATTAGGAGCCTGAAGAGAAAGCATTGAAGTTCGCCAAATCCTAACATTGCCACACGATCTATTTAACCCCACCAACGTATATGTGATTTTAGTATTTGGCATTCTGAAATAGGGATGAAGAGAGAAATGGCTCTATCTTGTCACTACTTGGACGCATGCCTCATGCAGCTCTTAGGTTTTCTGATAGTCATCGAAGACCAATTAAACAAGTGAATTTTTGTTCTTCTAAATTCATTCCCCCGAGCAGGTTGATCATTGAGTGGTTGGGGTTGGGGTTGGGGCGACGGAGAAATTTCACAAACATCTCACTTTTTATCCTACTTTAAATTATATTTCCTTCGTCTATTGCCTTTTCTCTTACCTCTTTCTGGTATATTCTCTACAAATACTTATCGACTCTTGATTAAGTCATAATGCAGTCTGCAGAAATAGACTCCAACTGTCATTTTCTTTCCTTGTTTATTTCTTCTCTCTTTTATTTATTTATTTGTTTATTTTTTAGAATGGGTGTTTTGTTCCTGATGCTATTATTCATTGAGAAATCTTTTCAGTCAAGCTAGTTAGTTGTGGTTCGTAATGCATGTTTTTACTTTTAGACCCTTGTGGAAAAGGGAAAAACTGTTCAACATAATGGCGAACTAGAGGAGAAACAACTACATTTTCTCCATTTAGTTTTGAATTGTCACATCTTAGTTATATAACAAATGGCGTCTTATATTTCAGGGTTTTCGGAAAATTGAGACAGATTGCTGGGAATTTGCAACTGATGGATTCGTTAAAGGACAAAAACATCTGTTGAAGAACATCTACCGAAGGAAAAACATTCAGGGCACAGATCAGCGTAAAGCGTCACAGCCCCAAGACAATTCTGAGGGACAAGGTGAACTACATGATTATACAGGGCTGTGGAAGGAAGTTGAGAATCTTAAAATAGATAAAAATGCTGTAATGCAGGAATTGGTTAAACTTAGGCAGCAGCAGGAAACTTCAGAGAACAAGATGCTCCTATTGAGAGACCGCCTTCAAGGTATGGAAAAGAATCAACAGCAGATGCTATCATTCTTAGTAATGGCAGTGCAAAGCCCTGGATTTTTGGTTCAGTTTCTTCAACCAAAAGAGAAGAATTGGCGCATGGCTGATGCTGGCAATATGTTAGAACAAATTCCAGATGATAATCAAGTACCTTCAAATGGTTTGATAGTCAGGTATCAACGTCCAATAGATGAACTGCCAGCACCTCTACTTCCACCAGTGTCGGGTCTGGGGAAACAACAAGAATCTGATCCATTCCCTGATGGAATGAAGGACTTTTTCCTTAATTCCGACTTCATGAAAGTACTTATGGATGAAAAGTTGGACAATCACAGCCAATTTGTTCTACCAGATGTACAGGATGTCGCATGGGAGCAGCTTCTTTTAGCGAGCACTGTTTCTTGTAATTCAGATAATGTTAGAAAAGTTGACGACGAACGGGAGCCTATGGACCATGAGGACCATGAACTGGATATGGAAACAATTGATACTCGAACTCATGAAGAGAATCTGCAAGATTTCGAACTTCTAATCAAACAAATGGAGAAAGGTGAAAATTTCGGGTTGCAACCAAGGTTGGATGAATCGTATATCGAGAAATCAAATACAGTTAATCTTATGGAACTTATGGCATCTGATCAAGAAATCCTATATGAAACACCGGCGAAGATGCAAGGCCATTAAAAGACTTATATGTTTTTTTTGGCGGATTTATGTTTCTTCATGGATTTAAAATCTCAAAGATCAGTATAAGTTTCTTTTGTCTTCACCATCCATACCAAGTAACCATTGGTTGGCTATGAAGTTATGGTGATAAGGCTGCTGCTGCTGCTATTTCAATGTCTTGAGCAGAGTATTGAATTTCAAACAGGTTTAGGAATTTCGGCCATCTTTTTGTTGGTGATAACCTCAAGGTAATGTTTTTGTTTCAACTTGCAAGCATTATATCTTGTGGGCATTGTTACAATTTTAATGCACACACAGTCTATATATATATATATATTATCAATTTTGAAGAAGTGGTTTCTCAACTGCTTCTTGCCTGCCTTTGCCATAAGTTTTTCTGTATAGCTTGGCAGACACTCCTCTTGTTATGATCACTAGATATTAAATTTATTTGATGTTCATTATCTCTTTTGCATGTTCGTGCTCATGTACACATATCTCACACGATATTTGTTCATTTTTCTTTATTCTTCGAATATTTGTAATGTTTTGATCACTTTTTAAATTAGTCTTTTTAAGTTATTAGTTAAAACTTTGGTTGAAAAATGAGAAATACAGATGCTAAAAAATTTTCGTCGATTCATAATGAAGGTGGTTTTGTTCATGTATTCAAATATGAAGCTTTCAACACTAAAAGATCATATCTATAAGATCATATCTATATTTTTGTAGATTATAGCAACTAGATCCTTAGAAAATTAGAAAATGAAATATGCAATCCAAAATGTTGCTAAAAAAATGTACATCACTGACTACCGTGACCGTATGAAAAATTAAAAAAAAAAAACATTACCTCACAAATTACTAATTTAATAAATTTATATCTAACCAGACTCTAAACTTTAAATTATTTTGTTTAGATCTTATGATCAAAATATTGAACTGAGAAATGCTTCCCTCACAAAAAGTCGGACCTTTGAGTTCTCGTGCAGATCCTCCACAATTTTTTAGTATTAAAAGAAATATACAATTTTCTTTAGAAAATTCACCAAAAAGGATGAAACTCGAGTTTTAAATAAATGAATTGGAGTAAATGGATGCTTCTAACTTTCTCTCCATAATTGAAGGCCGATGTCCATTTCACATATCCCCTCTCTTCTAACATAAAATGAGAGAGGATTCATCTTATTGTTAATAGGAATTTACAACTACGAAGCAGCAAAAACTAGGAACTGCGCACGTCCGTCTAACCTCTGCTCTTCATTATACAGGTTCGTATACACGATCCTCTAATCTAAGGAGAATGCTCCATTGCAGTACCTGTAGAGCCCAAATACTAAATAATTTCTCAGTTTGTAGGAAAAGAATCTCTCTCTAAGTAAACTTTTATGTAACTACTCCCTTTGCAATATTTTGGCCCCGCTCGTTTGCCTTTGGGGTGGCTCCAGTATTTTCCTCCATCTATAACATATTCCATTTCTCTTAATAAAATAAGGGCCCTTTCATCATCCGTCAATCAATAGAAAATGACTTCAATTATTCTCATGACTCAATTGTCTTATTCTACATTCCTTGACTCGATTGTCTTATTCTACATTCCTAATACATTTGGTTGTTAAGGTAACTCGTAATATTAAACCCCAGGTAGGTAACCAAACCCATCTCCTCTAACTTCTTTATTGTTTACATGTCCTTTTTAACCCGAATATAAATCCATGGTAGTTGACTACTAGTATCATTCATCACACATAATGTCATGTATTTTAGGCATCCACGCTGAAAATTAAAATTAAAATCAAACATAAAACAATACCTGTTGCTGAATTTCTCCACCATATCAGAGGCATAGAGTACAGTTTCGTTGGCTTTCTCCAGAACCATATAAAGCTCTTTCCTTCTTGTGATTCGAGAAATAACCCATGCATTGTTTTTTGCTCTAATAGTTACTTCCACCTCCTTTTCCTCACCAACACCATCCTGTTTTGCTCGACTCTTCTCCAGATCAATCTTTTCTCTGAGTTTGCTCATGGCAAGTAAAGATTCCTTTGTGAGGGTGGTAACTTTTCCTGGAGGTGAAGCCCTGGATATTTGTCTATCACCATCTATCAGTAAATAACGATACCCACCAACATGATAAGCATTTTCCCCACCCCAGCCTTTTGACAATTTTTCTTCAACTGTCATGATCTTCAGGTAAGCCTGGAAGATAGCAAGAAATGCATCCAATGAGTGGAAGGAATTCAAACAGATGATTCATAAATCAGTTTAAATAGATATTAAAAATTAGCAAGAGTAGTCAAATAGAATATTAAGGCAATGTTACCTATCACGATGCTGACTACGTTTTTACATTTATTTTGGTAAATTTTATTCTTCTAAGTTTCCTTAACTTGGTTTAGACTCCATTAAAAGACAAAAACGAGATGATAATTGAGAATCAATAAATATTGGAACCCTATATTTTCTCCCTGTGCTCCTCTCTTCCTCTAAACTCTATTCATTGTCCAATTTTTTACATTCTTCTCCCAATGTAAATAAATGATATTTCCTCTCTTCTCTTGTCCTCGTACTGTTCTAATTCTTCCCTTTCAATCTGTCCAACACGTATTGCTTTGGCATAAATCACCATTTCACAAGCAATAACTATATCAACATAGGGAGAGAATTCATTAAGAAAAGAAAATGGTAGCAAGATAATAAAATCAATTAAAAGAGATGAGAAACTAACATTTTCAAGAAAATACTGCCTGATGATTGAAATGCCTTGTTCCCCATTAGGTATTGATGAAGCAGGAACAAGAAGAATCAGAGTCAGGCTTTTATGCTGATGTACATACAAGTACATTTGCTTCTCTGTTTGAAAAGGCCAGATTTTTGGGGTAGAATTGACCCGGCCACTTGCCTCCATACCCCAAATATCAGTTTCTAGAAAACCATCCTTTCCTTTTGACCATTTTCCATGCTGCAAGGGTCGTATGACACGATTACCAACATTTCCTCCATGTTGGGTGACATGAGAAACAGTATTTCCTCTAATTAAATAGGACCAAGAACTTGCGCTAGAAGATAAGACACTTGGAGTTAACCTCAGAACAGCATATGAAAATAAATTTGTAGTATCCTCCTGAAAAAGAGGTTGAAATGAACAGCTTTAAAATTTTGAATGATCTATATTATATTTCAAAATAAAATTCAGTTATGGATACGTATTAGGTTTTTAGCATCCCCAAGTGATTCAACTTTTATAATATGAAAATTGAATAGTACAATAAGTTATGATGAACATTAAATACTTGGAGATCAAACCATACAGGTGAAAGCGATGTAGACACCAGTAAGTCCTGAAATAAAATCAGAGAGTGGCACAACGCGTTTCCAATGCAAGAATCAAGTGTTCTAACAAGTGCCTGCACAAAATAAGTATATAATGCAATTAACTCCAATGAACGAAAATAAAAATGTCAACAAAGCTCCGACTCTAAGCTACTTTCTTTTTTCCTGATGAATCAGGGTAGCATGGAAACCAAATTGTTTCTCCATAACGTTAAGTTTGACAGTTCTTAAAATTCAAATTCATTGTCAACAATTCATATTTAGATTTAAAGACAGATTGATATCAAGACTTAAAGCTCTACAACTCTTACTGAAATAGCATAAAAAGATCCCAAAAGTAACCCAAGGAAAAGGCACAATGTAGATGTCTCGGAGGGATTAAAACAGATTGATCTAAAGCCTTAAAGCTCTACGACTCAAAGTGAAATAATTGGACTTTTGAAGACGAGGTGGTTTTGGAGGGATTTTCTGTAACAATGTACCACATATATTATCTCATTGGTGTTCCAACCGCAAGAATTTTTTTTTTTAACAACCTCCTAAAGATTATTAATGACTGGGAGACTCTGCTCTTGTTTCTTCCTCCTGAGTATTAATATGCATTCTCTCTGTTTCTTGTTAGTGAAAAAATAGTGAATCAGTATATTCTTTGTTTCTTAATAAAAAGAGAAAATAGGGGGGAGGGGAATAAAAATAATAATAATTAAGTGCATGACACGCATACAAGTACTTAAAGTTCTTTACAAGGACAAACCTGAACTTCAATGGCAGCATCCCGCCCTATGGTCAGCATATGTACAGTTCCACGTTCCTTTAAACAGTCAACAAATGATGGCAACTGCAATTTCTTACCAACAAGAAAATCTGCATCGAAAGAGAAGCAAGAGTTAGGCATGAGATACAGTAACTTCAATCTCAATCTGACATTCAGCAATTTCAATATTACCACAGCAGCACCTATCCAATGCAGACCGCTTTTGACATGCTGACAATTAGTAACTTATAATGCAATGTTTTGAAACAACGGTAACATATACTTGACTTCATGAAAAGGTAATTTAGATGAAAAGTGGCTGTAAATGACTTACCACTCAAATAATCCATGATGAAGGAATACAAATGTGATCTGGAAACTTCTCCAGAGGGTTGTTTCTCAAGTAATAACCTTATAGGACCGTGAAACATTAGAAAAAGAGAGTGAATTTCCTTCAGAAGCTTCTGCAATGCATCCATCCGCCAAGTTGCTTGTACCTCCTTGTTTTTCTCCACTACCTACCCCAGCATAGATAACTCGTTAGAAAGACGGAGAAAATAAAACTTGAGAATGTTTTTTTTTAGAGAACTACCAAGCATGACTGGAAACAGTGCAAAGGTCAGTTGCAACTACATTCATGGTTGAAATAAAAGAGACCAAAGAAAAAGGGTAAGGTACTTTTTTTTTTCTCAAAAAGAAACTTGATAAGTGGTAAGCCTTTAATTCTACCATATTGAACTTCCTTTAACCCTAAGAAGCCTAGAGTAAAATGTGAACGTTTCATTTGAATATATGTCAAAACAAACAGAGATGTCACCATAAATAATCAAGAAGTATTATAAACAAAACTCTAATGCCACAAGGCTGAAAGTAAATCTGAATTCTATGATAAAACACTGGTTATTTTGTAAAAACGAGGACATTTAACAAGTAATATTAGAAGTAAAGAAGGGAGGAAAAAAAACCAAAATAAAGTAGTCGACGATTTGAAGTAATGTGTAAAGAAATTATTGAACCAGATCAAAATATTTCCATCGAAATTTGCATGGATAATAAACATAAAATATGAGACCATATGAATGCGATCCCCAAACAAAATAATACTACTACCATTTACTGATACACGATTTCAAACAAAACTGTACCAAAACCATCCATATATATATGGCTCCGCCTCAAAAAATACATGAGAGTGCTTCTCTGCTTCAATGACCTCACAAGCTGCCTCTGGGGAGAATGTTCTGCATTAAGTTTTCATTTTTCATTTAGCTACCAACAACAAACAAGAAAATGTAAATATATTGAAGGAATCTTTGAACATAACTTAATTCGACTAGGTTTTACTTTGCTATCTCATTAAAACTACAATAGAAGCAGGCCTGAGTAACTCTCTAAATATTTTACTAAAGATCGTAACTGGAGGAGTGCACAAGGACCTTGTTTGGTGAAGGATTATTTTCAACCCAAAAGAAAAATATGCATGCATAATAGTTTCATTCGTCTTTCATACATATTTACAACAGACATGTACAGATAAAATTGAAAATAACAAAATTAAAAAGTTACAAAAATGTGACAGATTAACAATATAAACAAAGCAAGAAGTTTTATTAGAGAAAATTTTTATTCGATTATTTCACAACCAGTTCCCGATGTTCAATGAGCAATTTCTGTCGTTCTTATTTCTTATATCTACTCTTCAAATGTTTCTGCACGGTGGTTACCGATTGAAAAAAGGGGGAAAAAATTATACTGACCTTGTAAATGTGACAAGTCCTTCACTGAGCCCAATAATATACAATTGTTTGGTAAAGGGTAAATCGGCTGGATAGAAAAACAATATCTTATCCAGCTCTTGACCCTCCTGTTGTCCTCTCCTTGAATCAAATACGCAGAGTTTAATGGCCTCGGAAACGGCAGTAGTAGCAGTTGACAGGCCCATTATTTACTTTTCAAGTCAACAACCATCAGAAAGGAGAAAAATACCAATTAGTGATTCTTGCGAAAAGACCTCAATTTAGCTGAATTTCCCTAAAATAGGCATAAATCAGAGCCCAACACCACTAAACTTAAATTCAACGAAGTTGTCGGAGGAGAAGGCGTACCTCTACAGAAAGATCAACTGAAGCAGAGCCTCAACAAAACCCTAAACGCGAATGATCGTTGCACATGCCGGTGATTGGAGATTCGAGCATTGGTGCATTGGGAGAAAAGAGCCGCGTGTCTCAAATATGAACTCGTTTGAGCCCTAACGGACGACAGTTCCATGAATCGAAGCCAGACAGCAGAACCAAATCCAAGGTTTGGCGGAACTTCCAGAAACCACGCGCGGGAAAGAAACGAAAACGTAGCACTCTTGCATGTACTGAAAAAAAAATTAAGGAAACGTCCATCAAAATATTTAAAAAATAAAAAGTTCCGAAAAGATATTTAAATTAATAAATAAATATTTCATACTTTTTAATTGAATTAAAATATTGATAAAAATGTTAACATGTCAAAATAAATTTAATTCAATGAAAACATAATTTTTTAATTTAAAAGTCTCTAAACTAAACATTAACAAATAAATTAATATGTTATATTTTTATTTAAAGGACACCTTCGGATCTTATTTACCTTTATGGATAAACGTCTGTTTTCTAAAGTCTTTATATATATATATATATATATATATATATATATATAATATGGGGTAAAAATATAAATACATTAAAAGATATAAATTAAAAAATTAAAAAAAGTAAAGAAAAATCAAATGGTAGAATATTTACCTTCATAGGTTTAAACACTTTTTTTTATTATTGTTTTTTGACCCATAAATAATAAGTTATTGCACGTTTGTACTATAATGTCTTTTTTTCTTTTTTAGAGGGGAGGAGGTGGGGAAAAGGATGTCCCAACAATTTTCCACGTCATTTTGTTCTCTTTTTCTAATTACTTTACGTATAAAAAATTAAGAAAAAGAGAGAGAAAAATGATTTTTTTTTTTTCTACAGATATTTTAGAAAAACATACCAAATATTTTAGAAAAAATATTTAGATATTTTAGAAATAGATAGTTTAGACTCTCTAAATACCTCCACCTTAATTATATTTTTAGCTAATTATATTTTTATTTTAAAAAATACGAAGTAAAATACAGAGTTTTATAATCTTCTATTAATTTGTGTTAATAGAGAATGCCAGTGTTTCCCCAAAAGAATTGTGTTCCAACCTTCTATAAATAAATAAATAAATAAAATTAAAAAAAAAGTGGAAGAATTGCACTCAAGAGAGAATGTTTTTATTACTTGTTAATTGTTAATACAACAGTTAAGAGGCACGGTTTTTAGAGTGGTGGAGAAAAGGATGACTTGGTAAATGAAAGTCTTTCTTTATTCTGAAGGTAAGGGCCCGGCAATTGTGGAATCATTTGCCTTCGTTTCTGCATCTTCTTTTTCTACGTTCACCCACTGCGTTGTTTTGCAGATAGTACTACATCTTCTGAACTGGGTGTTGCTCTTTCTATCAAAATTCTGCTTTCTTTTTACCTAATCGTTCTTCCCACTGTTGACATGGGTTATTGATCTGTTCTTGCTTTGGTAAGCTAATCCTCTTTCTTTTTGCTTTTCTTCATCTGGGTTCTTTCTGATCCTTGTTTTCTTCTATTTTTTTCCCTCTCCGTACTGTCTCTGTGATTGTACTATGTAGCTCCATCTTGTCCCTTCGCTGATTCTTACTGTTTCTGGGTTGTTTATGATCTATGGCTGTTCCTTGTCTTCCATGTTTAGCTATCATTTCGTGTTTGATTTCTGAAGAAACAGAGTTTTGATTTAATGCGTTCAAGCAGAACATGTGAGGAAAATGGAAATGATAAGACCCATTTCTTTTCAAAGCTTTGTGGGAGGCAATATCTTTGAGAAACTCTCCTTAGTTTCATGAGTTAAAGCTTTCTTTTCATAGAATCCTGATACTTTTTTACACTTATTCTCAGTTTTTCTTCATATCATAGAACTTTTGAGGACTAGATTGAGCTTAAAATCTCACATGAGCATGAATTGGTGCTTGGCCCTGCATAAACTACCATTGTTATGCATTCATGCTCCTCCCCAAATGAGTATGCATTACAATCAATTTGTTTGGGATTACAGGAAAAAGTTTGCTGTTGATCTCATTGGATTGAATGGGTAAAACAATTCAGCTTTATGGATTCCCTTCTGGTGTATTACAAGAATCGGTTAAGGCGTTTGTAGAGAGATTTACAGGCGAAGGAAGTATAGATGCCATAAATGTAAAACGTTCAAGGGGAAGAGGAAAGCGATTGTATGCAATCATCCAGTTTATTGACGATGTAGGTGCTAAGTTAATTATATCTTTGGCTAATGCAAGCCTCCGCTATGGAACTTCTTATCTGAAGGCAAGGGAGTGGAAGCAGGATATTCTACAAGATCCACTAGTCTTTGAATACAATTTCAAAGGCTTAGAACTCCATCTTGGTTGTCAGATATCAAGGGAGGAATTTTTTGTGTTATGGAGAGAGTCAAATGTGTCTGTGAATTTCGAGTTTGAGCGGCGTGATCTTAAGTTTTTCATATCCCATCCTCGTGTTGACTACATGCTCGTATTGCGATATGAGAACATTTGGCAAGTTGAGCTACACAAGCCACAAGGACAATCTATAGATTATCTTCTGATTCAGGTTCATCCATAAACTTTGAACAATGTTTTCTTTTTCTTCACTATGGGTAGATATCATGCATTCATACGAGCACATTTGACCGAAAATTTTCACTCAAATGATGCCTGTACTATTCTTGATTAGGGGTGTGAGATCCCACATCAATTGGAGAGGGGAATGAAGCATTCCTTATAAGGGTGTGGAAACCTCTCCCTAGCATATGCATTTTAAAACCGTGAGATTGACGATGATGAGTAACTGCTAGTAGTGGATTTGGGTGGTTACAAATGGTATCAGAGTCAGACACCGGCGGTGTGCCAGCGAGGATGCTGGCCTCCCAAGGGGGGTGGATTGTGAGATCTCACATCAGATGGAGAGGGGAACGAATCATTCCTTATAAGGGTGTGAAACCTCTCCCTAGTAGACGCGTTTTAAAACCGTGTGGCTAACGGCAATACGTAATAGGCTAAAGTGGATAATATCTGCTAGCGGTGGACTTGGGCTGTTAGGCTGTTACATAAGATGGCAAGAGCAAAAATTGAACTTAGCTGTAGATAGAGTAATGCTTAGCTTCATTAAGTTTTTGGGACCTTTGGCCCTCGCCTGCATTCACGTCATATAGGTGCTGTCAGGACATGCTTTCTTTACCCATTTTCATTTAATTTTGCATACTATTCTAACTATGACCTCTCTGTATTGGTAGTTAGTTGGTGCTCCGCGGATTTATGAGAGAGATACAAAGCTTTTTGGACATATTTCTGAAGACCCCTTCTTGAGCTTTTCTAAGGAAATGGACACCAAATGGTTTCGAGCAACCGATTTCACTCCATCATGCTGTATTGGACAATCTGGAGCTTTATGCTTGGAGATTCCTTACGGTCGCCTGCTCCCTAATTTTCACGATAAATTTGCTTACTTCAACGAAATAAAGGGTAAATTTACACTGGCCAGCGGCTCTACTTATTCGTCCAATGTAAACTTGGTACCTGTAGTTAGACCTCCTCTGAGCATCCACTTGCCATATGCCATTTTGTTTAAGATAAACTTGTTGGTACAACAGGGGTGTCTTCCAGGCCCATCTCTTGATATCAGTTTCTATGAGATGGTTGATCCTCAGATACACAATATTGCCTTCATAGATCGTGCTTTAAGGAAACTTTATGACTTGAAAGAGTGTTGCTATAACCCTTCAAAATGGTTAGGTGAGGAGTACAGGAAGTACTCCAAGTTAACGAATCCGCCCCAGCCACCTAACTTGTCCTTAGATGAAGGGTTAGTCTATGTACACAGGGTTCAAGTGACACCTTGTAGAGTGTACTTTTGTGGTCCAGAGGTTAATGTTTCAAATCGTGTATTGCGTCGTTATCCCGAATATCTTGACAACTTTTTGCGTGTTTCGTTTGTCGACGAGGAATTGGATAAACTGTATTCAACTGAATTGTCTCCACGAGAATCTTCTTCCTTGGAGGATGGAAAGACGAAAATATTTAAAAGAATCCTTTCAGTTCTGAAAGATGGCATTACCATTGGTGATAAGAAGTTCGAGTTTCTTGCGTATTCTTCGAGTCAATTACGGGAAAATGCCGTGTGGATGTTTGCTCCAAGAGATGGGATTACTGCAGCTAAAATAAGGAAATGGATGGGAGATTTTCATAGTATAAGAAATGTAGCCAAGTATGCTGCTCGACTAGGCCAATCCTTTGGTTCATCCACAGAAACAGCAAGTGTCAGTCGACGCGAAGTCAAGGTTATTCCTGATATCGAGGTCAAATCAGATGCTGGTATCAATTATGTCTTCTCTGATGGGATTGGGAAAATATCAGCTAGTTTTGCTAGAGAAGTGGCTAGAAAATGCCACATCAGGCATACACCATCTGCTTTTCAGATTCGTTATGCTGGTTTTAAAGGTGTTATTTCGGTCGATCCAACCTCATTCGTAAAATTATCGCTCAGGAACAGCATGCTAAAGTATGAGTCGACCGACACGAAGCTCGATGTCTTATCTTGGAGTAGATATCATCCGTGTTATCTTAATCGTCAGTTGATTACTCTTTTGTCTACACTTGGAGTTCAGGATGATATCTTTGAGAGTAAACAAAAGGAATTGATAGATCAATTGGACACCATTTTTATGGATCCATTGAAGGCTCAGCAGGCCCTTGAGCTAATGTCTCCAGGTGAGAATACCAACATTCTGAAGGAAATAATCTCGTGCGGTTACCGACCTGATTCCGAACCTTTCTTATATATGATGTTGCATACGTTCCGAGAATCGAAGTTGTTAGAATTGCGGAGAAAATCTAGAATCTTTATCCCAAATGGAAGAGCAATGATGGGATGTCTTGATGAAACTGGAAACTTAGAATATGGAGAGGTATTTGTGCAGTGTTCTGCTCACCAGCAGCTGCATAATGATCATATTATCTTTAAAAGAAGCAAATCAAATCAACATTTCATCGTAACAGGAACGGTAGTCGTGGCGAAGAACCCGTGCTTGCACCCAGGTGACGTGCGTGTCTTAACCGCTGTGGATGTACCATCTCTACATCACATGGTAGATTGTCTGGTTTTTCCACAGAAGGGACCAAGGTAAATGATCTAATCTTGTTTATGCTTAAACTCATGTCTGCTAGTAATTCTGCTGATATTGGAAACTTTCTTTTCTGTACAAGACCTCATCCGAATGAATGCTCGGGAAGCGATCTCGATGGCGATATATACTTCGTGTGCTGGGATCCTGATTTGATTCCACCTCAACAAGTTGAACCAATGGATTATACCCCCGTGCCTAGCAGATTACTAGATCATGATGTCACAATGGAGGAAGTTCAAGAGTATTTTGCAAATTATATGGTCAATGACAGTCTAGGAATCATTGCCAATGCTCATACAGCATTTGCAGATAGTAGGCCAGAGAAAGCAATGAGCGAACCTTGTATAAAGCTTGCAAAACTGTTCTCAATTGCAGTGGACTTCCCCAAAACTGGCGTTCCTGCTTTGATATCTGCTGATCTAAGAGTACAAGTATATCCTGATTTCATGGACAAACCCGACAAACAGAGCTACAAGTCACATAATGTACTGGGGAAGCTGTTCAGAATGTTGGATGACATTGAACCAAGGATTAGCATCAAGTCCGTGAAGTTTACTCGGGAGATAGCTCGGCAAGCTTATGACCCCGACATGGAAGTCAAAGGCTTCGAGGAGTACCTCGACGATGCGCTTTATCACAAGAACAATTACGACATGAGGTTGGGGAATTTGATGAAATATTATAAGATCAAAACTGAGGCAGAGCTAATCAGTGGGGTTAGTTTGACAAAATCATCTTCTTTTACTAAGAAAAATGAAGCGGAATCTATCATCATGGCTGTGAAGTCCCTGCGAAAGGAGGCGAGGGGGTGGTTCAATGAGAATGCTGGCTTGCATTTTGGACATGACAATAATGCGTATGCTAGAGCTTCAGCATGGTATTTTGTTACATATCATTACAGCTACTGGGGCTGGTATGGGGAGAAGAATGAAAGCCATTTTCTCAGCTTTCCATGGTGTGTTTACGACAAGCTCATCCGTATCAAGAAGCGCAAGATTGGTGCTCGAGCTCGCCATCGGTAAGCTTCTCGTACCGTGAATCTTCATATATTTCACTTGAGTTATGAACAACAATCAACTTGGCATAGTTGTGGCAGACACCTTATTTTTTACTAATCACTTTTAGTCTTCTTGCAACTCTTCCATCCAATGTTTTACTTCAATAACTTTACGAACGCACCAAAGAACACACCGAAGGACAGAATATTGACTCTCTTTGATTATGTGGAAGTGTGCGCGAAGCTAGCTTGAACACTCACGTACAAGATTTGACATAGTTAGTAATATCAACTCAGATATTATATACACGAGCTTCGTTATCAATCATGTTATAACGTTAATACTAAAGCATTGGACTTGATACCTACTAATGGCCAAGCAGCTATGAATGTGAAGAAGGAGAGTTGTAGAAACTAGCTTAATGGAAGATCAATGAACTTTGTTTCAGTTAAAGATCAAGCTAAATTATGTATAAAGATCAATGAACGTTGTGTCGAGTCCCAAATCGTCAAATCACGTAGAAGTTAAATTTGTATCCGATGGTCATTAGAAGGCATGTAGATTTTCGAATTCAACGATTACTTACAGGCAAGTACATTGTGACCTCATTGGAAAAAAAACGATCATCATTATAGTACTGATCACTCGAAGAAAAATTTATGCTTCTTTCTTGCGTCGGACCATGAGATAAACAAGTCATACGTATACCTGCAACAGGACGGGGCGAGCTTGTGTTTGAGAAAAGTAGGCTAAGATTTCAGATTTCATGAACATTGGCCAATGTATAGAGTAGATATTACATAGTAAAGAAAAAGGTGACTATTCAAACTAAGAAGCTCTCAAAAGAGTAGCAAACAAGAGCCAAAGCCAAAGCCAAGTATATTAAAAAAACTACAGATAAAGACCATCAGATATATCAGAGGGAGGTAGAACAGGAAACCAACCGGTGTCGATCGTGTTCTTCAACGTCCATCGAGATTTAAGACACGGCTGAATCTATCAAGAGTCGCCAATCTTGAAGCTTTCTCTCTTCTCCTCAAATTATTCTCCTTGACTTGCATCAGTTTGTGGTAAACACACCATGGGAAGCTCAAATAATGGTCGCGTTTCATTCCGTCGTTATAGGAGCCCCAATACGAATGATGATAAGTGACATGGTACCACGCCGAAGCTTTGGCAAATAAATCATCCGAGCCCGAATCTGGACCGCTTTCTTTCGTATTGAACCATGTCCTAGCCTCCTTTCTTAGAGACCTTGCAGCCAAGTTGATGGCTTCTGCGTCTCTTCTCCTCGTGAAAGACTTCGACATTCTCATAATATTGCCACTAAATATCTCGGACTCGGACTTGATCCCGTAATAATCAAGCAAATTCCCCAACTTGTAATCATATATAGTTTTATGATAGATGGCATCTTCAACGTAATCTTCAAAGCCTTCAGTTTCCATATCGGAGTCGTAACACCGCATTGCTACATCTCGAGTAAACGACCTAATGTAGCTTATATTTGGTGCAATGCCCTTTACTGCCCGGAAAAGTTTTCCGATCACGTTCTTTGATTCATACGAGGGCCTGTCGGGCTTCTCCATAAAGTCGGGAAACTCTTTGACATTCAAATGTGAAGGTATTATAGCAGGTACTCCAGTTTTTGGGAAGTCCACAGCAATGGAGAATAGCTTTGCAAGCTCTATACAAGGAGCACTTCTTGCTTTAAAGGGCTCTTTATCTGCAAACGCAGTGTGAGCATTGGCAATGATTCCAAGGCTGTCATTAACCATGTAGTTCACAAAATACTCTTGAACATCCTGTTGTAAAGAACAGTACCTTCAAATTAGTACTAAAACCACACATAGGAACGGTTCCTCTTCTAGAAATTGAGATAAAACGCTAAAAAAACGACACGTTTGAAGAACGAAACATGATCAAGAGTCAGTGCTTGTGTGGAGATACCTCGATTGTGACATCACGATCTAACTGAATAGGAGGTGCAGGAGTATAATCCATCGGCGGAATTTGTCGAGGCGGGATCAATTCAGTGTCCCAACAGACGAAGTATATATCACCGTCCAAATCGCTACCCGAGCATTCGTTTGGATGAGGCCTATATTAAAAGTACAGCATCTAGTTAATCTTCAAAACAAAATCAAGAAAGAATCAGCATATGTCAATGTACTAACCTTGATCCTTTTTGTGGAAAAACAACACAGTCAACCATATGATACAACAGAGGTACATTTACAGCGTTTAGCACACGAACATCGCCGGGGTGCAGGCAGGGATTTTTCGCAACAGTTACGTTTCCCACGATAACTAAATGGTCTTCCGAACCGCTCATATCGAATGCAGAAGTATCAGATATATGTCTATGCCTAACACTGGAGATTTGTACAAATACCTGTCCATACTCCAAGGTCCCAGTCTCGTCTAGACATCCCATCATCGCTCGCCCATTCGGAATAAAGATTCTCGATTTGGTTCGTAATTCTAGCAACTTCGACTCCCGGAAAGTCTGTAACATCATTGATAGATAAGGCTCAACATCTGGTTTATAGCCACATTTGAGCATCTCCTTGAGAATGTTAGTATTCTCTCCAGGAGACATCAACTCCAAGGCTTCTTGAGCCTTCAGTGGATCTGTTAAAATGGCATCCAATTGTTCTAAAGCTTCACTTTGTTTCTTCTCAAAAACCTCATCTTTAACGCCTAGAGTCGACAAAAGAGTTATCAGCTGACGATTCAGGAAGCATGGTTGGTATTTGCTATAGCCTAAGACGTCGAGTTTCGTGTTGTCTGATTCAAATTTGCACATACTCTTCCTCAGAGATAACTTTACAGACGAGCGCGGATCAACAGCAACGACACCCTTATATCCACCATAACGAATCTGAAAAGCAGACGGAGTGAACGCTAGCACGCATTTTGAAGCAACCCTTTTGGCAAAATCACTTGATATTTTGCCAATTCCATCAGAAAAGACATACTTGACTTCACCATGTTGAACCTCTATGTCAGGAATGATTTCCCTTTCATGTCTAGCAACCGAAAGAGTCTCCGTCGATGAGCCGAACGATTGTCCCAATCTAGCAGCGTACTTTGCTGGATTCTTGATATGTCGAAAATCACCCATCCACTCTCTAATAACAGCTGCATCAAGGCCAGGTCTGGAAGCAAACATCCACAAAGAATTCTCTCTTAGTTGACTTGATGAGAATGCAAGAAACTTAAACTTCTTATCACCAATGGCTATGCCATTTTTAAGAACAGAGAGGATTCTCCTGTAGATATCAGTTTTACCATTCTCGATCGAAGAAGCCATCCGTGGCAATAAATCCGTCGAACGCATTTTATCCCACTCCTCATCAACAAAAGACACACGAAGAAAGTTATCTAAATCTCGAGAAAAATGGCGCAACACCCGGTTCGAAACATTGACTTCAGGACCACAGAAGTACACCTTACAAGGTGTTATTTGAACCCTACGGACATACACCAATCCATCATCCAAGGCTATAGCAGGAGAATTTGAAGGATGCTTTGCATACTTTTTGTACTGTTCAGTAAGAAAGCTTGATGGCTCATAGCAGCATTCCTTCAAATGGAACAGTTTTTCTAATGCATTTTCTACATACTCAACTCTTATTCGACTCGGATCAACCAACCGATAGAAACCCGTATCGAGTGATGGCCCTGCAATGCAACCATTTTGAACCAATACATTTACTTTAAAGATTATTTCATATGGCAGAAGAACATTAGGACGAGAATCGACCACGGGAACAAGATCGTCGGAGCAAGAAAAACTGTTGCCTCCATCCACCAGTTTGAATTCATCTTCGAATTCTTCATAATAAGCAAAATGTCGCCTAAAGTTGGGAAGTTGACGGCCATTAGGTAGCTTCAAACATAAAGAAGAAGATTGTCCAACAGAGTTTGATGGAGTAAAATCAGCTGTTCTAACCCATTGATCATCAGGTACTTCTTTAAAGAAGTTAAAAAGAGGATCATCAAAGATTTGTCCACTAGAGGGTGCAACTTTTTTATATATCCGAGGAGCTCCATATAACTGATGAGATAAACATAACAATTATCATTTTGAACTGAATCAAAATCCAGCAGCAGATACTGTAAATGAAGAACACCAGCATCTAAGATCATGGTAATAATCACGGCAGAAACCAAAAATCTCTACTAGATATTAGTAACAGTCAAGACAGAATCCACTACATTCAACAGTCAAAATGACAAAATTACAGACCTATAAAGTTCAAGGTCAACCATAACAAAAGCAGTGTTGTTAGTATCAACATTTAGTAAGAAATATGGCCATGGAAGTCATCGTTAGTTTCTTCCATGCTCTTTTTTTTGGGGTATATTAAGAACTATCTCCACGTTTTTCGAGGAGAAAGTTGTAACAGCCCAAACCCACCGCTAGTCTTTTTTGGGTTTTCCCTTTCGGGCTTCCCCTCAAGGTTTTTAAAACGCGTATATTAGAGAGAGATCTCTACACCTTTACAAAGAATGCTTCGTTTTTCTCCCCAACCAATGTGGATCTCACAATCCACCCCCATTCGGGGCCCAGCGTCCTTGTTGGCACTCGTTCCCTTCTCCAATCGATGTGAGACCCTTCAATCCACCCACTTTAGGGCCCAGCTTCCTTATTGGCACACCGCCTCGTGTCCACCCCACTTCGGAACTTAGCCTCCTCGCTGGCACATCGCCCGATGTCTGGCTCCGATACCATTTGTAACAGCCCAAGCCCACCTCTAGCAAATATTGTCCTCTTTGGGTTTTCCCCTTCCCTCAAGGTTTTTAAAACGCGTCTACTAGGGAGAGGTTTCCACACACTTATAAAGAATGTTTCGTTCTCCTCCTCAAGTGGAATCTCACAATTACTCTTATTCAAGCCACTTTTAAGAGAGAATAGCAATACTTTTCAACAAGGATATAATTGAAACAATGCTTAAACATGGAAGGCAAAAATTTTAAAGTTTAAAAGGGATAACAATGCTTTTCAACATTAACACGAGACAAGAACCTGAATCAGAAGACATTTCATAGACTGATGTTGCAGACGGTGGAGTTGTATCTGCCAAATGTTCTCATAGGAAAGCTGAAACCTGTACTCAACGAAATTATGAATCAAATGAAAGTTCATTTTTCGCATTTCAACTCCAAAAGTCACCAACTCAACATCTCCTTCCCATAGAACATGAAACTTTTCACTGGAGACCTGACAACCAAAGCACAATGTCAAGTCTTCCAAGGTATGCACATATGTCCTAGGCTTCGGTACAATATCGACATCAGCCGCTCGAGCCTTAAGATACGAAGATCCATACCATAGGCGTTGATTAGCTAAGGAAATGATCAACTCAGCTTGTGCAGCACCAATGAATTGGACAATAGCATATACTCTACTTCCTCCCCTTTTAGGTGGTCTAACCTTAATGGCATAGACAGTTCCTAAACCTGTACGAAGCTCCAGAAAACTCTTCACGGAATCTGCCGTGGCATGTGAAGGAAATCCACTAATATGAACCGTTTTCCCCATAAGATCAAACAAATTGTTCACTCTTTCCCTGTTTTACCAAATCAAGCTATAGATTAGAAAAGGCTTCCCTTCTATGTTCTATGATTGTGTTATGATTCCATTGTGAAGGGAGAATTCCACTTGAAATGAAAATTTCTTAGCCATGAAGTAGTCCCTACCAAAGTAAAAACGTCTTACATTAAATGGAATGAAAAAAGAAAAGTAACCCAAAATACAGAGACATACAGACACCAAGAAAAACATTTTGAATGCTGGAGTTTTCAACTTGGGTGCTCAAAGAAACCAAACCCCAACTAAAAAAGGTTCAAAAGAGGCAAGAAAATGAGCAGAGCAACAGGACTTGATGATGAAGAACAGAGTTACAAACCCACACAGATAAACGCATGAATGTCCTCAAACAGGTATATATGGATCAACCAAACCGTAAGCCAGAGACGATCCAGGAGCAGCAGAAACACACTCCAAGAGCTTCGAATTGCTAAAAGGGTGTTTGTGGATGAACCCAGAAAAGCAAAGAAGATCATAAAACAGAGTGAAGAACAGAAACTGAGGAGGCAAGAGCAAGCTCAGTGACTTATAAATTACAAGAAGAGGGTCCAATGGAGGGGAAGAATTTGGATAGACAACGAATTGAAGCGACCATTGTCACCACAAGTCAAAATTTGAGTCGTCCTTTATTTATTTTTTATTTTCTTAGGCTGCACACAATCATCTTCCCGTAGAAATAGATGTCTGCAGACTGAGCCCGGAAATTAGAAGTTAATTTTTTTTTTTTTTTTTTGTAATTTCTAGCTTTATTAGTTTCTCTATTAATATTCAATTTTGATTTTAATAAATTATTTTTTTGAAAAAGAGAAAAAAGTTAAAGTCATTACATTTTAAATGATTGAAGTAATATATTATCAAAGTTTATTATATACTTTTTAAAAAATAATAATATATAGTACTATAGTCGAATAATTTTACTCATTTTATCACTATGCTCAAGTTGGCCCACCATCATTCTTTTTTATTTATCTAATATATTCTAAGGTTTAAAAAAAAAGTTTATTGGTTAAAATAATTAAGAGCCCGAAGTTTAAGAACTAAATAGAAACAAGTGTCAAATTATAACGAAATTTATCATGCATTTAGTAACGATCCCAATTAGTCAAAGCTCAAAAAGTCAAAGGTTTACGTGTATATTTTAGTAACTAAAAGCAAAATAATAATAATAATACCATAAAAAGATACAAGTCGAATGAATTTTTTTTTTATAAGGTGTGATAATCTCCCCTGGTAGATGCGTTTTAAAATCGTGGGACTCATAGTGATACGTAACTGGTATAAAGCGAACAATATCTACTAACAGTGAGCTAGAGCTGTTACAAATGGTATAATAGCCAGACACCGAGTAATGTGCCGGTGAGAACGCTGGCCCCAAGAAGATAAATGGTGAGATTTCACGTTGGTTGGAGAGGAGAACGAAACATTTCTCATGAGATGTGGAAACCTCTCCCTAGTAAATGTGTTTTAAAACCGTAAGATTGACGGTAATACATAGTGGGTCAAATGAGTTGTTACAAACGACATTTACCATATATGTAGTAACGATCTCGATTAAGACCTAGAAGTTTAAAGAATAAATAGACACAAGTGTCAAGTTAGAATGACATTTATCATGCATGTAATAACGATCTCAATTAGTCAACGCCCAAAAAGTCGGATAGTTACATATATTTTAGTAATTAAAAGAAAAATAATAATAATACCATAAAAAATAAAAAATAAAACACAATCATCCAATCAAATGAAAGATTTTTTATAAGGTGTGAAAATTTTTCCCTAGTAAACGCGTTTTAAAACTATGAGATTGATGGCACCAGCCGAAGCGAACAATATCTACTAGCGATAAGCTAGAGTTGTTATAAATGATATCAGAGCTAGACATCGAATGGTGTGCCGGTGAGGATGCTTGTGAGGTTCCACGTTGGTTGGAGAGGAAAACCAAAACATTGTTTATAAAGTATGGAAACCTCTCCCTAGTAAACGCTTTTTAAAACCATAAGGCTAACGGTGATACATAATGGGTCGAATGGGCTGTTACAAACGACATTTACCATGCATTTAGTAACTATCTCACTTAAGACCCGGAAGTTTAAAGAATAAATAGACACAAGTGTCAAGTTAGAATGACATTTATCATACATGTAATAACGATCTCAATTAGTCAGAGCCCAAAAAGTCAAATGGTTACGTATAATTAAAAGCAAAATAATAATAATACCATAAAAGGACACAATCATCAAGTCGAACAAAACGTTTCTTATAAGGTGTGAAAATCTCTCCCTAGTAGACACATTTTAAAACCATCAGGCTGACAGCAACACACAACCGGCCGAAGCGGACAATATCTATTAGCAATGAGCTAGGGCAGTTACAAATGGTATCAGAGCTAGACACTAAGCAGTGTGCTAACAAGTATGCTAACCCCCAAGATAGTGGATGTTGAGATTTCACATTGGTTAGAGAGGGGAACGAAACATTCCTTATAAGATGTAGAAATCTCTCCCTAGTAGACGCATTTTGAAACAGTAAAACTGATGGCGATACGTAACAGGCCGGATGGGCTCTTACGTCCCTTTGCATCGCCTTTAAAAATTCCTCATTCTGGATAACTTCCTGAACTTCCTTATAAAGAGACTAAATTCCAGCTTTTAATATCAAATTCTCACTCAGTTTCGGTGTTCATCAGTATATTCAGTATATTCAGTACGTCCACAAGAATTGAAGATCAAAATGCTTAGAAAAGCTATTGAATCTTACATCCATGGCAAAGTAAGTGAAAAAGAATAGTACGTGTTAGTAAATCTTTATGATCAGAGAGATACAATACAAATTTTGTAGTATGGAAGAGAGGGAAAGCATCATTCACAATATTCACCTTGAAGAAGAAGATGGCAGAGAATGATATGGTAACATCCATTGTCATCCCAGAATTGATGCAGCTTTTGGTTCATTGTTTCTATTTGCTACCCCTAAAAGCAGATAGAGAGAAGAAAGACCTGCCTACTGCCACGTGAGTATAAACAACAAAGAGTTAAAATCCATGTGTTCGCAAGCAATGGGAAAACAAGAATGCAACTCATACATATCTCTAACCTTTAGTAGAAGAAACTGTAGCATGATCATGGCTTTCTTGGAACTTGGAACTAAAATTCTGTGCACCATATGTACCTACATATCAACGGGTCCACATGTTAAAATTTCTTCCCCGTTTATGTTCATAGTTGAAGCGTGAACTCAGATTAATGTCTGAACTCAAGCCCACTACTAGCTGGTATTGTCTTTTTTGGCTTTCCTTTTCGGGCTTCCTCTCAAGGTTTTTAAAACATGTCTGCTAGGAGAGGTTTCCACACTCTTATAAACAATGTTTCGTTCTTCTCCCCAACTAATGTGGGATCTCACAATCCACCCCTTTCGAGGTCCAGCGTCCTCGCTGACACTCGTTCCTCTCTTCAATCGATGTGGGATCTCATAAAAACAATAGAAAAGCGTAAGTAAATAAATTGCAACAATAAGGGGAAAGATCAAAACCTGAGTATAGTTTGTCATGATCAAAGCTTTTGTCAAGAGAAGCCTTTACAAGACCAGAGTTAAGTGTAGCTTTCATCAATAGACTGTCCATCTTTTTTGTGTTCAGAGATTTAGATTCTTCAGAATCATCCTCACCCTCAGAAACCACGGAAGGGCTCGACCAACCACCCATGTTTGCTTCTCCCTTGTTTTTCCTTGCAAATTTTAGGACTCTCTTAAATCCTTTCGGTGCACCCCTTTGATAGTTCATCATGGGAGGATTTTCTGCAGTGCCCCAATCATTATTATCAAGTTCGTTATTGTCTTCCTGCAGCATTTGAGACAAAGAGAGACGAACGGGGCGATTTTCGATTGGTATCTCTTCAAACTCTTCTATTTCCTCTATGGACTTTGATGGTATCATTGATTCTCCTTCAGCTACAATTTCCAAAGAAGATTTCTCTTCATTTGGTAAATGTATAGCATCACCATGATCAGCATCTACTACATTTGAAGTAAGCATCTCACTATCCTGTTCATCATTCACAACAGTTTCGATGTCACAACGAGCTGGTGACAAAGCATCCCCTTTATCAGGATCTGCAACCTCAACTTCTTGATCATGAGTCAATTTTTTGCTGTTCTTTGAAGAATCAGCAGTCTTAGAAAGTTTTGAAGGCTTTGTCTTGTTAGCCATTGGACTACTATTGTCTAAGCTATTTCTCGAACCCTTATGGAAGGACTTTGATTCTAGTGGCACTATGCTGCTTTTTTTGGCTATCCTGTGACGGATACTGGACTTCACAGGAACATTGGTATCTCTAGAAGATACTTTTGTTTTTGTTATTGTTCCAATCTTTGTCTGCATCGTTTCCTTCTTCTCATTCACACGCCTCGAGTTTCTCGTACTGTCATTAGTTTCCTTGATGTTTTTCTTCTGCACATGGGATCTTTCTGTTTTAGCACTTGATCGATTAAACAACGATGCTGGTTGAGCTGTCGGACGAGTTGGATTCACACTGGCTGGTGTAATCCCAGAAGATGGCCATGACTTACGTGTGGCAGCTATTGGTTTTGTTCTAGATGAAATCTTTTCAATCATGGATGGTTTTTCTGATTTAGATAAATTTGCTGGTGGAAGAACTTCAGGCTTCCCTGTAGCATGTTTTTTTGTTACATTAACTTCAGCAGAGGCTATCTTGGATCTCCTATCATCTGCAACACGTCGCATTCCCTTCGTTTTTACCTCTTTATTCGTACGTACCTTAGCTTCCTCGGCTCGACGCTTTTCGTATCTCTTCGCCTTGTATTGATCATATAATTCACCCCTTTGCTCAGAACAGGCATCTTTCTTTCGATTCACTTGAGTATTATTTTGTGCTACATGTTTACTTTCCATCACTTTATTCATCATTTGGTCCAATTCTGCTTCCTTTCTCCGGCTCCATTCTGAATTTGCAGATACTTTTTCGACAACTTCCCGTGGTTCGCTAATGGGAGAGCCTGCTTGAGTCTCTGGTGGATCAGAAGCTTTAAGTTCTACAACTTCAGCAGTTGTACAAGCTTTTTCCTCCGCTACCTTACTCTTTGGCACATGTTCATCAAAATCACGGCTGATTGTATCAGGTTCATCACTAACAAGCTCTGAGTGGCATTTTGTAGAAGCATCTCCCATGCCTGTACTCCATCTTCTCAATACAAATTTATTTGCACCAATGGTTATGCTTGTTAATGATCTTCGTTTCTCGACTTCGGAAGCATCGTTTCTCTGTTTGCTTTCGAAAAGACTGATAGCATCCTGAACTGATATTCTACCTACATTGCTATCGGCTGTTTTACTGGTAGGCTCTGATCCTTCCTCATCACTATTAGCTGCTATATCTCCTTGAGAAAAACTACTGTCTCTTGTTTGCAGACTCCTAATCATTATCACGGGTGCTCGGTGTCACGGTCCTACATTCTTGACCGTGCGGTGTCGTGATCTATACACGCTCACGACCAGCCTTAAGGGGAATTAAGCCCCATTATATTTTTCGCCCCGGCTTTGTGGCTTCGTCGGACCTTAGACGAGGTTTGCCTTCGCCAATCGAACATCGCTTGTGCGGAATCCAATCTTGTTCAACCACACACGCCGCCTGTGCGTGTATGTTCAATCATCTGCGACACATCCGACTTGCCTCTACGCTAGGCCAACCCATTCGGCTCGACCTTGCCTCTGCTCGGGCCAAGGTCTCTCAATACAACGTCGCATCTCATCTTGCCATCTCGATCCCCATCGACAGGGTCCATATGTCTTGACGCCATCCCGAGTCTCGGGATGTCGTCGCTCATCATAGCTCGTTCGGTCATGCCATCGAGAATGGGCCCACATGTCGTTCATCTCATCGGGACTTCCCGAACATCCATCCATCCGGGTTCTATCGAGGCATAGGCAATCCCGTGCCCATGCCGAGTCATTTGCGGATACCGTACCGGATAGCGGGTGTATGTAGCAACCTCCAACACGCGGGCTAGGGCGCAATACCGGCACACCCGTGCCGTCCGGTACTGTCCTTCAAAAACCCATTTCAAAGGAAGTCGCCCCGAGACACTCGTCTCGACACGCTCGTCCACACTGTGACACACGTATGTGCCACAGGGTAGCTCACTTAGGCCACAGGGCCCAGGGGTGGTGGAGAGCTAACACCACGGTACCCCCTATAGTACATTTTGAGCCATTTTCATTCTACCAGGAGTAGACATGGTTTTCGTGAGGTGTCATACGGTGTCGTGCATTGTCCGTCCCATGTCCGATTGACACCAAACTTGGCGAGTATTCATATTTCATATGGACGGACTTAACTCCCGAACCGCATGCCCAAATTCCTTCCAAAACCTCGACTTTTGAGGTTAAGGCCCGGGGCCCTACCCGGCCCTTCAACAAGCCTATCTTGTCCTTCATGTCTATGTTGATGTCTCTATTATGCTTGTGTCTCAACATGTCTTCAATGCCCACTTTGCGTGGTGGTGTGTTGGATGTGCATCGTCCTCCTCGATCGCATCATGGCATTCTTCTACATTGGCCCGCATATGGCCGGATGGGCGTCTCTTGAGGGACGCCCCTTTGCTTGTCATGGCGTGAGGGTCACAACCTACTCTCTTCATAGTAAGGTTGTGACACTCGGCGGGATCCCGTTCTTCCTATCTGAACCCTTCTCATGGGTGATGCTGACCTTCTCGGAGGTGCTGACCGTGCCATTGTTCTACTTCTTTCTACCAGTGTCCCATTTTCATCAGATTCCTCACTTTCTGATGAATCCTGTCGCTCAACCTGTGCAACTTTTGCAGGTGAAACACCATAATTCACTTGAGTTAACGAATTCGATGTAACCGTGTGCCTATTATCGTCGTCGTCGTCGTCGTCAACAGGATCGATACTATCACTCTTTGGATTTAGTTCCAAATATTTGTATGCACAATTTCTGCAGAGTTGTGAAGATTGAGCACATACTGAGTTAACGGATATAGCAGAAATGAAGTTTGTTTTCATTTTTTAACAACAAACAGGCAAGCTTTTACCAGGAATAACCTACTTCAAATTTGTAGCTCCGAAATGTTCCATAAACTTCACTAAATGACTGATTTCCTTAGAACTGCAGGTTGCATTGCAACCCTTTTCAAATGATGCAGTGAAGTCCTTATTCAATGCTGTGAGCCTCAATTCCATAGCTCGCAACAATTCGTTTCTGGCATTCATGTTTGCATAGTTCACAGTTGAACAAACCAATTCTATGTTTTGTAAGAAACAGAACAGATAATTAAGAATTCAAATAACCTACTTAGATTCAGCTGATGAAGTAAATTCAGCTCCAGACTGTCAACACAATAAATTAAACTTCACCAGCAAGGAAACATCATAGGAAAATGGCTTCAAAAGATAGCATGAACCACTACCTGACCATATAAAGAAACATGAAATCTCCTGGTTTCTTCTAGTTGAGCCATCTCGTTCATCGTTTTCGTGATTTTCGTTAACTCTGGCGAGCCAACTAGATGGAGGAACCTGAGTAGAGAAGTAAGAGTATTAACAAAAATGCACACTTCAGCTGATAATCCAAATAATGTAGTTAGAATAACCTGGTTAGAGTAGATTTTGTGAACCATGCTGAACCAGCTGAAGAAGCTGGTGATTGGAGTTTAATGCTCGCTTTAGATTCTTTGGCATTCAGCTCTTGTAGTTCCAGTAAATGTGGCAAAAGGGTATCCAGAATCCCATCAGCCAGAACATCTACCTTATTGCCACAACAAGCAAATGCCTCATATCTGTACACACTCATTCCCATCAAGAGGGGAAAAGCTTTCAGGACACGAAATTATGAAATTTTATTAAACAAAGTGATAGTGAGGAGAACGCAGACACCGGGGAGACTCTCGTCTACTAGGGAGAGGTTTCCACACCCTTGTAAAGAATGTTTCGTTCTCCTTCCCACCTCCCCAACCGATGTGGGATCTCACATATCCTATGATACTCGTTCCTCATCATGTAATTGAATCGACATTGACCGACAGTAATGGTAGAACATGTTTTGTACAAGCAGAATCTCATCTACATTGTTGTTTCCAACAGAAATGGCAAAAAAGAAAGAGGAAAACCTGTTCTGAGAAGGTATGATCTGAATGGTGGCATAATCTAAAGGCCCATCATCATCTCCACCACTCATTTCGATCAGCTAAACAAAGAAGCAGATACTGAAACAAACACAATGCTACTAAGTTCAACAGAACAAGCAACACAAATTTGAAGAACAGGTTGTCAAAATCATCAAGCATATATCATTAGACAATTACTCGTTAACAATTTACAACTTCCAGATAAACAAATTCTACCCATCAAACCCAAGCAAACACACACAGCCCAGATCTGGAAAATCCCTGCAAAACCCATCAATTCACCAGAAAAACCCTAGAAGCAACGGCAAATTCCCAGTTCTCTTCAAATGCATTTTCTCGCACAGAACTCACTCAAACGCCGAATTCTTCAACTACATTGATGAAAAACATTGAAATGGTACCTGGGGTTTGCAATCCGGCCGGGGATGACGGAGCAAGGCAGAACATAGACGGAGAAATCTATCGGAAAAAAGAAAACGAGCGATGGGGAGTGAAAATTTGAGGTCCAGTAGTTCAGTGGAAGTCCTAATCTGCCGCCCTTTCAACTAGAGATTCTCTTTTGCGAGGCTTAAATCGCAAGAACTGAATTCGATCGAGAGCTTCAATTTAAAAGTAAAAATAAAAAATAAAAAAAATCTTCCAAGTTACGAAACTGATAATTGCACTGAACGCGTGAAGCTCACGCCCTATCCTCCATTTTTTTTCTTCCAAACGACCATGCTTCCATCAGCAGAGTTGTGTCGGTTTCCATTTATTCTTATAACTCTTTATTTTTTATTTCCTGTCGTTTTTTTCCCTCTCTTTCTTTTGTTATCATTGGAGAATCATTACATCATTTTCGTTATTTTTGTTGTGAACTTCTCAATATGTCTCATATTATAAATTCATAATCTTTCATTGAATTAATCAACCTCAGACTCACTCGTTAATTATATATATTGCATTTAAAGACCGTTGGTTTTGTTGGATGTGGACGTTGCTGGACTTGTAAGTTCAAACTTCAAACCCGCCCGCCCGCCAGCCCAATAATGTGCCGAAAAAAATGTGAAGTTATAATAAAATAATACATAATAAATGCATTATAATATGCTGTCTGCATGGTCCACTCTCATTGAGCCCAAGCTAAACATGTTGTTTGAAATGGGCCAATTTTTTTGGGCTCAATGATTTATTATAATAAACTTAGGCCCACGTAAAATAAATATGACAACAGACCAACTTACACGGTAAAACACATATAACTCTCTACTACGACAGTTCAAGCTCATTACTAATAGATATTGTCCGCTTTGGTCTATTATCTATCGTTATCAGTCTCATGATTTTAAGATGCGTTTGTTAAGAGGAGGTTTCCCTCTCCAACCAACGTGGGATTTCATAATCTACTCCCCTTGAGGTTCCAGTGTTCTCGCCCACACACCGCCCGATGTATGACTCTAATACCATTTGTAACAGTCCAAACTTATAATTCTAGCGTCCTCGTTGGCACACCATTTAAACCGATGTGGGATCTCATAATTCATTCTCTTTGACTCTGATACCATTCGTAACCACTAAAGCCTACCGCTAGTAGATAATGTCTATTTTGACCCTTACAATTTTAAAAAGCATATGCTAAAGAGAGGTTTTACACTTTTATAAGAAATGTTCAATTCCCCTTTCCAATTAATGTGAGATCTCACCGGAGTGTAAATGATTTATACGAGTATTAGTTAGTTTTATTTTACAGTCACATTTTGATCTCGATGACGTTATAATCATAAATTAAGTATCAATTTGTTTTTACTTTTTTAATATATTTTTATGATTATTATAGAATATATGTTTGAAGTATTTATTAAATGTGATTTCTAATTAATTTAAAGCAAAATCCCTAATTTTGTATGATTTATATTCGTATATAAATATAATTCAGCTAGTTAATATATAAAATATTAATTTTACGCGGTATTAAACGAAAAAAAAAGATATAATATTTCATCGACAAGTGAAAATTACATTACATTGGAATTCACCAACATATTTCTAATACGATATCCTTAAACGAACATAGACCATTTTATGTTACGAAAAAAGTGGATCTACATATCGACACGTCAACCAATATTTCGATAACTCAAAATTTAAAGCCTGTAGTCATTGTTACTGATTTGGATATTGATTTAAGTTGTCTTCATCGTACAATCTTTATATGTGGATGTACTACAATCTCATCTTATCAAAATATGCGTCAAGAATCTCAACATCAAATCCAATTTTTTTTCCTTTCATTATTTTTATTAACAAGAAATTCGAATTTAAAGATATTAAAAAAAAAAAACTCCGTAGATTATAATTTTAAAAAAAATTAAAAGTAATTACTGATTAAAGAAAACTCTTTATTTGGCTGGTGTTTTTTTTTTAAATATTTTTTGGGGTTAATATAAAAATAAGTAAATTATAAATAGTATTAAAATAATATAAAAAGAAAAAGGAGTTTGAAAGGGAGGTGATGGTTCAATGAATATAAATAGACGTACATAGAATTAATATATATTATATAATTATATAATATGAAAAGGGATGGGGATATTGAAAGTGATGTATGAGATATTAAATATTAGGTATGGAGTTGTTACAATTGTACAGCTATGTGGGGCCTATGCCTCTCCCCTACAACTTCCCACAAAAACGCCTCAAATTAATTTAATTTTTATTTATTTTTTTAGAGTTATTTTTAGATAAATAATAAAGTTAAAGGGTATTTTTATTAATTTATTAATATTAGTGAATTAATATATTAATTTATATATTATATAAAAAAAAGTTTGGCAAAAGAAAAGAAAAATAATGTGATATATACACCGATTATAGTGATGGTGAAGAGAGAGGGGGTTGGTCCCAATCCAACTCAAGTCTTTGTCCCAATGGAGTTTGTAGTCAACCTCTCAACTTCATTGGGTCGCAAATTCAAAGGTTGAATTTTTTTTTATTTAAATATTTTTAATATGGAAACAATTAAATAATATTATGTTGAATTTATCTGCATCTCGAGATTTAAATATTTAATATTAGAGAGATCTGATAAATTATTAGAGAATAGTATGATCTGATAAATTATTGGAGAAGAGTGTCACAATGTAAGAGATCTAAATTTTGACAATACGTTTACTATTCAATTCAACTCGTCAATAATGTATTTTAAATAAAAAAAATATAAATCTTTTTTTTGTTAAATAAAAAATTGAAAAAGGATGGATATTATAAATGCGTGACAAATATTTAATACACTATTTAATACACTTTCCTCCATCAATGTCTCCACCTAACTCGCTCATTCATTCTTATCATTCTTTTTTTTTTTTTATCCAAACTTAACAGTAATTAATACGATACATTATTATTTCTGTCTTTTATGGTTTGAATTTATTTATATTTTGTGAGTAAAATTTTAGGTTAAACACTTATCCAAAACAATATCCATAAACTTAAAAATAATAATAATAATAAATCAATTATATATCCTTCATTTTTAAAAAAAATATAAAAAAATATCCTTAAAGTTAAAAAATAAATAAATAAAATAAAAAATACCATTGTGATTAGCTTTGAACGAAAATATTTAATTTTTTTTGTTTCCATCGACTTTGAAGAGAGTTATAAATATTACACTTAAATTTTTCAAAAATACATGAGTATTTAAAAAAAAAAAAAAAAAAACTCTTAAATTTTCAAAAGTTTCATTAATACTCTTATTTCAAAAAAAAAATATATATATATATATATATTTAAACTTTAAAAAATAATTTAAACTTTATAAAAAAAATTTTAAAATACCCTAAGTAATTTAGTTAATTTTTTATACTTAATACGTTTTAAACCTACGCTAGAATTATGTATTAATAATCTTAAAATAATAATTAGTTTAAGGTTTTAGTCGCTAATATTTCCAAGATATAAATTTATTTATTTTAAAAAATTATGATACTCTAACCAATGGAAAGTTTTTGAAATAAAATATCAACTTTTTAAAAAAATTTAAAAGAAATTAAAGATAATTTAAAAAAAAATAGTAACCATTTCTATCTATAGGATTACAATAATTGAACGAGAGAGTAAGAATATGAAATTCCATGTCCGTTAAAAAGAGGAACAAAATATATAGGTGTTGAACCCGTGAGTCTGACGGTTATACTCAACAGATAAATTTTGAAAAAAAAAAAGAGGCGATGCTTGCATTGACGGACCACGAGTGCAAAGAGCTTAACTCGACCATAAACATCGTATATTGAACGGTGTAAAACTATTGATGTGATTGCCGATAAGATCTCGACCATCTATTGGTAATGATAATAGATCACATGTGAAGTGGGGCTTGTAGTTTTGTTCCTCTCCCTTTTATCCAACGTAGTTTTCACTCCCCATTCACCTCCTTCTCTCTCTTCCATCACTCTCACATTTGACTTTTTCTTTTTCTATATAATACCAACAACCATTCAAGCAATTGAGCGTAACAAAAAGACGGGGGTTGTAATGGGCGGTTTGGGGTCGGTTCTTTTCACCGCCGTTGCAGTGGCGGTGGTGGCAGTAGTGGTCCATTTTTACTATGGAGTGTGGAGGAGGACGGCAGAGATTAGGAGGAAGCTACGAGCACAGGGAGTGACGGGACCGTCGCCCTCGCTTCTGTACGGAAACTTGCCGGAGATGCAGGAGATCCAGTTGGAGGCGGCGGCGGCGGCCATGGCTTCTCCGCCACATCATGCGTCGGTGATTGTTGCTCATGATTATACCTCCACTCTCTTCCCTTATTTCGTCAAGTGGAGGAAACAATACGGTATTATTTTATTATTATTATTATTTATTTTTTTGTTAAATTACAAATTAAATCTCCTCGTGTTCATGTTGTGCATATTTTGGTGTCAATTTTTTTTTATTAAGAAAAGAGATTTAATCATGTAATGTTAACATTAACATAAATAATAGAATTCAAAAATATAAATTTCTCAAAATTATTCAACATTTTTTAAAAAAAGTTTTATCTTTTAAAGTTAAATTTTTAGATAATGAAATGTTATATTAAATAGTGTTGTACGTTTGAAGTTTTCCGAGCTTTGAGAAATGTGAAAGTCGTCTCACTTGGTCAATGAAATTTAAATTAATTATGATTTTTTTTATATATTTATTGTATTTATAATTTTAATAAAAATGTCATAAATCGTCCATAAATAAAGACTATTTATAAACGTTTTATTAAAAACTAATTCTAACCTGAATTAAATTCTATTTTTCTTCTAATTTAATATATTAAATTTATAATTCAAAGTTAAAATATCTACTAAATTTATAATCATTTATAATAATATTATAATATTATGAGTAGAGATTTTCGACCGAGAGTAAATGCAGTTCTATTTGATACTCATTGTTAAAATATTTCTTATTTTTTTCTGTCATTTATTTATAATAAATTTTATCTTTATTAAATAAGATTTAATTTTTTAACGACGTTTTAAAAAAAGAAAATTTGATTTTTTTTAAGTAGACTACACCTTATTTTATTATTTATTTTTTATAAATATATGTAAATAATAAATAATAAAGGAAGAAAATTTATAGATATAAATAGGGTTTATAGGTTTAATTTTCAAATACAAAAGTCTAAATTAATAAAATCTCCATAAACTTTGTATTTTATTTTAAAAAAAAAAACACCATTTAAAAGTTTAACCATATACTTAAACTTAAAAAAAAATTAAAAATAACATTACATTAGTTTTAGATAAAAAAAAACGTTAATATTTTTGTTTAAAAATATTATTAAACTTTAAAAAATTTAATTAATATTCATCTACTTAAAAAAAAAATCTAAATTTGTTGATGTTATTTTTTAAAGTTCAATATGATACGGATGGTTATTATTAATTAGTAACATTATTTTTTTAATTTTTTTTAAAAAAGTTTAAATTATTTTTGAAGTTTTAAAAAAAAGTTCATGTGGTTTTGATTTTTTTTTTTTTTTAATTTAAAGTTATTGAAAATTTATGAATATTTTTAATTTTTTTTAAAATTTTAATAATATTTTTGAAATAAAATATTAATAATTTTCAACCATATTTTCTATTTTTATTAATTTATTCCGTAAAAGAAAAAAATAAAACCATCTACCCTTTTAAATTTAGTTACGTAAGCTAATATACTAGTTTTATAAACTTGTAATTATTTATTTATTCAAAATAAATAGAAATCTCTTATTATAATACAATAATATTTATGAATGTTGATAAAAGACTGGGCCGTGGATGAGTAAATAAAGAGGCCCAAAAGTGATCCTAAAATCCGTTGGCAGGCCCATTATACACATACTCGACAGGGACGAGGCAGCATCTGTACGCGAACCACGTGGACCTGGTGAAGGACTTGAGCCTCACCAACCATCTCCACTTGGGCAAGCCCTCCTACGTCACCAAGAAGCTCGCCCCAATCCTTGGCCACAGCATCGTCCGAGCCAACGGCCCCGTCTGGGCCCTGCAGCGCAAGATCATAGCGCCCGAGTTCTTCATGGACCGGGTCCGGGTCATGGCGGCGCTGATGACCGAGGCGGCGGCTGCGATGCTGCAGAAATGGGAGGAGAGGATCGACGAAGGAGACGGAGCCACGGCGGAGATCGACGTGGATGAGGCTCTTAGAGAATTCTCGGCGGATGTGATTTCTAGGGCTTGCTTTGGGAGCTCGTATGAGAAGGGGAAACGGATTTTTTCCAAGCTTAGGGTTCTTCAGAAGCTGCTTAGCGAAGGGAATTTCCTGTTTGGCTACGTTTCTCTCAGGTTCGTTTTTTCTGTTCTTTTTATTTATTTATTAATTCAAATAAAAATCTAAATTAAAATATGAATTATGAACAGCGACCGATTGTTTCAACAAAGCAAACACAGAACAATCAAGAAGCTGGAGAAGGAGATCGAATCATTAATCTGGGAAACAGTTCAACAACGCCAAAAAGAATGCTCCAAAACGTCGTCGGATAAGGATCTCTTGCAGCTCATAATGGAGGCCGCCATGAATGACCCAACCGTAGGGTCCAATTGTAACGAGTCCCCAAAAAAGTTCATCGTTGACAACTGCAAGAGCATCTACTTCGCCGGCCATGAGTCCACCGCCGTCGCCGCCACTTGGTCCTTGATGCTCCTCGCTCTCCACCCCGAATGGCAAGACCGTATTCGGTCCGAGTTTACTCAAGCTTGCCCCGATGGCCGTGTCAACATGACAGCCATCTCTCAACTCAAATCAGCGAGTATGGTGGTCCAAGAAACGTTGCGATTGTACCCACCAGCAGCGTTTGTGGCAAGGGAGACATTTTCTGAGACGCGACTAGGGAACGTAGTGATTCCAAAGGGTGTCTACTTATGGACTTTGATTCCAACTTTACATAGAGAGGTTGAAATATGGGGAGAAAACGCGAATAAGTTTAAGCCAGAACGGTTCGTGAATGGCATAGCCAAGGCTTGCAAGTTTCCTCAAGCATACGTGCCATTTGGGGCAGGGCCTCGACTATGTTTAGGGAAGAACTTTGCGTTGGTTCAGTTGAAGATCGTTATTTCTCTGATAGTTTCCAAGTTTAGATTTTCATTGTCTTCTGAATATCGCCATTCTCCGTCGTATAGAATGATCGTAGAGCCGGCCAATGGGATGAAGATCATCTTCAAAAGGGTTTAAATTAGGGTTTATCGGAAGTTTAGTGTGAGCTCTTGTTTATCAAACAGTACAAGTTTATTAATTATACGAGCTACTAAAATATTTGAATTTTGAATTAAATTAATTAAATGAATTTTAGAAAAGAAAATATATTATGAGATGGGAGACAAAATGATGTAACGTCCAGAAAGGAAATATATAAAAACATGGCAGTTGTTTACAATATATTATAAAAAAAGATTATTATTATAAATCCAAGTGGACCAAAACGGCGCGTTTTTATATAAAATCAAACTCAGTTCAGAGCGTACTTGATTTTCTTGTGAAAATAAAAAAAGAATTAAAAAAAAGAATCTGCTCCCCTCCACTGTGGAAAGTTCATCAAAACTCATAAAACATAATATATATAAATATAAATCTTATATTTTATTTACTTTTATAGATTCTTTTTTTGATTGGTGGAATTAAAAATTTCAAAATTTCATGGGGGTTTAGATATTTTTTATATATTTAATTTCGACCTTAGTGTATAACCTCTCGAATGCCACGCCACGTATCTATGATTTAATTTGATAAAACCCAAAGTTATAGAAATGTACATTAACCCAAAATTAATCTAAACAGGGTTCCCAATCAATTTTTGGCTTGTTTTTATATTTTAATTATTTAAAAATCCTACATTAGTAACAAAAATCTCATACAATTTAAATATCGAACATTTTACAAGTGATGTGTTACAAAATGTCAACTTGTAATTTTAAGAGTAGAATAGAGTTGGTTGGGTTGTAACCCTATTTTCCAGTTGGTCCGGTTGGTCAAGTAACCCGTAAACTGACTTCAATTTTTGGTTTTCAAAAAGTTCAATCCAACTTACAAAAAAAAAAAAAAAATCTGACTAATCGGGTCATATGAACGCTCCTACAAAGCTTAATGGTTTAGTGGAAAGCGTTGAATTAATTTGGGAGGGAAAATGGGAGAAAAAGGAAAGGGAAGAAAGCTGGTGAAGGACTGCCAAATTCTCATGTAACCTAACTTTATCTGCCATCATCAAACATGAAGCTTTTCAAAGGAATAATATTTCCAATTGCCCACTTCTTCATTTTTTTTTTTTTTTTTTTTT
>NW_019268525.1:500279-592334 GCF_002738365.1 Cucurbita moschata
GGCATAGCCAAGGCTTGCAAGTTTCCTCAAGCATACGTGCCATTTGGGGCAGGGCCTCGACTATGTTTAGGGAAGAACTTTGCGTTGGTTCAGTTGAAGATCGTTATTTCTCTGATAGTTTCCAAGTTTAGATTTTCATTGTCTTCTGAATATCGCCATTCTCCGTCGTATAGAATGATCGTAGAGCCGGCCAATGGGATGAAGATCATCTTCAAAAGGGTTTAAATTAGGGTTTATCGGAAGTTTAGTGTGAGCTCTTGTTTATCAAACAGTACAAGTTTATTAATTATACGAGCTACTAAAATATTTGAATTTTGAATTAAATTAATTAAATGAATTTTAGAAAAGAAAATATATTATGAGATGGGAGACAAAATGATGTAACGTCCAGAAAGGAAATATATAAAAACATGGCAGTTGTTTACAATATATTATAAAAAAAGATTATTATTATAAATCCAAGTGGACCAAAACGGCGCGTTTTTATATAAAATCAAACTCAGTTCAGAGCGTACTTGATTTTCTTGTGAAAATAAAAAAAGAATTAAAAAAAAGAATCTGCTCCCCTCCACTGTGGAAAGTTCATCAAAACTCATAAAACATAATATATATAAATATAAATCTTATATTTTATTTACTTTTATAGATTCTTTTTTTGATTGGTGGAATTAAAAATTTCAAAATTTCATGGGGGTTTAGATATTTTTTATATATTTAATTTCGACCTTAGTGTATAACCTCTCGAATGCCACGCCACGTATCTATGATTTAATTTGATAAAACCCAAAGTTATAGAAATGTACATTAACCCAAAATTAATCTAAACAGGGTTCCCAATCAATTTTTGGCTTGTTTTTATATTTTAATTATTTAAAAATCCTACATTAGTAACAAAAATCTCATACAATTTAAATATCGAACATTTTACAAGTGATGTGTTACAAAATGTCAACTTGTAATTTTAAGAGTAGAATAGAGTTGGTTGGGTTGTAACCCTATTTTCCAGTTGGTCCGGTTGGTCAAGTAACCCGTAAACTGACTTCAATTTTTGGTTTTCAAAAAGTTCAATCCAACTTACAAAAAAAAAAAAAAAATCTGACTAATCGGGTCATATGAACGCTCCTACAAAGCTTAATGGTTTAGTGGAAAGCGTTGAATTAATTTGGGAGGGAAAATGGGAGAAAAAGGAAAGGGAAGAAAGCTGGTGAAGGACTGCCAAATTCTCATGTAACCTAACTTTATCTGCCATCATCAAACATGAAGCTTTTCAAAGGAATAATATTTCCAATTGCCCACTTCTTCATTTTTTTTTTTTTTTTTTTTACTAAATTGTGTTGAAATTGCATAATTTTAACCTTTGCACGCTTTGATTTTGTTGTTTTTTGGTGCAATCAATCATTTCAGAGACCTAACGTTTCTAACCATTTACTTCAACAAATGGAGCATAGGAAGAAGTTACCTTTTTGGGGACAGGGTTTGCTGATAGCTGTGAAAGCCTTGCCTGAAAGAAAGAGCACAATCAATAGCTGTGTGAAAGCCTTGCCTGAAAGAAAGAGCACAATCAATAGCTGTGTGAAAGCCTTGCCTGAAAGAAAGAGCACAATCAATAGCTGTGTGAAAGCCTTGCCTGAAAGAAAGAGCACAATCAGAGAGAGTAAAAGTGAAAAAGAATGAAATGGGAACCTCACAAAATGAAGAAAAATGCAATAATTGAGCTAAGTTAGGCTCTCCATACATTCTTACCTCTACGTCCATATTTCAATGTCCAACATCTCGAACTATCTCGAACTATCTCGAACTTATTGGTTAGGGCAAACAGGGTAAGTTGATTGTCCCAAAAGTCGCCCCGAGCTGATCAGGGTCGACTACGGCTAACAAGGTGAGTTCACCCTCCCGAAAAGTCGTCCCGAACTCATCCGGGTCGGGTAGGGCAAAGAAGGCGAGAGTTGAATTGGGTTGAGAGTTTTATGGAGAAGTAGAAAGGAGGAGCTCCCTTCAGTCCAAGCAAAGAAAAAGCGGGAGTGCAAAATATCTCCCGCTTCATTCACGCAGTCACAGTAGAGAGGAAAGAACAGTACTGAGTGTTTGAGTGAATGAGTCGGCAGTTAGTTCGGCAACCCCTTTGAGGCCTTCCATGAGTGGGCTGAGGGAAGCTCTCTCTCTCCATCTCTTCATGCAATATATCCTTCATTACACACTTTTTCGGACATGGGTTGTCTCAAAAACCTCCAAGACAACCAAAACATGACTCTATAATCAACATAATATATACAAACACAAATTCCCAAACAAACAAGAAGAAACTTAGAAGCTTTAACCTGGAAGAGGCAGCATGATGATGATGGTGAAGAAGAGTGGAGGACATGAAACCCTAAACAATGGAGGAACAGCGTTTGAAAGGAAAGAGGGGAAAAGAAAGAAGGGTATAATAAAGGAGAAAAGAAAAGGGAAATATATGGAGATGATGGGACATAGGCTGCCATAAGAGTTTGGGACATTAAAGTGAGAGAGAGAGAGAGACAATTTTATAGCTATTTTTATTTTAAATAAAGTAAAAAAGTTTTTTTTTTTAACATATACATGAAATTATATACAGCTACTCAGTTTACGGGTTTATAAATGATTTAATACATAATATCAACCAATTTTAAGTATTTTATATATAACCCATGTCGTAATCTAATGATTAGTTGATTGTGTGATAACTTTGAAGTTTATGAGTAAAGAGAAAGTGCATAATTTATATAGAGGATGAATTTTCGTGTTTTTAACTTATTTGACATAGATATGGTCCATTTAGGTCGGTGGACCTCGTTTGGCTCATCGAAATAAGGTTGTAAAAAAAATTGGATTTTAATGGTTCAAATTGAGAGTTGACCAAGTCAATGTCAACTAGGGTTAGGTAAAAAAAAAAAAAAAAAAAAACCTCGTACCATCTCTCGATCTCTTTCAACTCTCTCTCTCTCTCTTTCGAAGACATGACTATGGGAAATTGATGCATGTTTACGGATTTTATGTACATGAAAGTGATATATATCTATGTATGAAAGTGACGTATATCAACTCCACTATAATCGTATTAATCTAAATTATGATTGCACGTGATTTTGTTTCATGGTCTAAGAGGTGGAGTCACTTTCTAAATAATCATAATACTCAACATTCTCTGTATTTATTAATGAGCCCACGAGAGATAGGATAGATCTAGATCTTCTTCAAGGGAACCCAACTTTATCATTTGTACTCAACATTAGTGATGAAGATAGACTAACTTCGAGAGCTACTACTAAGATGGGTCGTTTTTTATACTCATATCTCTCATCTCATGAGTGTTGTCTATCTCTAGTGTACAGAGAACGATTCTTAAACAAAATAAATAAATATAAGCACTAGTCCGAGGCATAAGTATCAAACTTTAAAAAATAAGAACATGAAACAAATAGTTGCATGTATACTACTTGGCTTTGATCATTACAACAAATAGTTCAATTTTGATGATTTCATAACTTCACCGTTCAGAGCACAGAAAAAAGGCCTCAGAAACAGTATGAACAGGTCATAGATGGTGACGCCTCACACTTGAAACCTGTAGAACAGTATATGAACAACAATTATTTGTGTTTACATAATCACTGCAGACTGAACACATTCAACATGGCAGCTGTTTCCAGGCCTAGACTCTACGGGGAATACTCATCAGTCTTTCAAGTAACATGCAGTTTTCACAGTGGGATTCTTTTCGTTAAGAATTAGATTTCATTGAATTTAATGATGAAATGGGATTTTATTAAATCCATCTTCTGTTTGGACATCTAACTCAACTCGTCACAATGATTACAAAGCATTAATATAATACTAATCCAGTTTTGAATTTGACAGCATCTTTAAACTCATCTGGATGTTATGTTATGTTTCCCTTTTTCTTTTTCTCTTCTTTCCCCTTCTCTTTGTTCTTTTTCTTCCCCCGTGTCCATCCAATAAACAATATGTTTCTTTGTCAAGCTGATAGAGCTGTTACGTCCAGAAATGTCAAATGGTTGTCTAAAACAACTGGAAGAGTAAGCTGGTCGACCCGTCGCCAAATGTTCGGAGTTCTGCTGGCTTTACCAGCGCCCGGCAGAGAGGGCAAGTTCTCTCTCTTTCAAACCTGAAAACACAAGTACTCAAACCAGTAAATGGAAATGCAATGACATTTGTTAGAGCTACAACTAATTCCTAAGCACTAGACTTATGCCCAGTCGAAAGAATCGTGCCACTATTAATCAAGATTCAAGGGTTCTGTTCTTTCTTCATTTTCTTTTTCTTTTGGTTCCTTCATCTCTGTGCGCACGAGTAGGTCCATTGTCGTGTGCGTGCGCAGGAGTACATGAAAAAAAGTGTGGGCAACACAGCATAGTCTCAGTCAAATAAATGCCGTAGCCATACTAGTCAGACACAGAATCCCCTGTCACTAATAATAAGAATGATATGACCATATAGAGATCATTTCTAATATTAATGACTGCAGCATGGTTAAGTCCCAAGGATTCATAACATACATATGAGGATGGAATGATAATGTGGTGTGTTTGGATTTGCAAAAAAAAACTCTAAAAATTATATACCTCTACTTTATATGATAGGCCATCCAGTAAAAGAATTTAAAAATAAACTGAACTAATTCCTCGATACCTGATGAACAAATTCAGTTTTTCTCAGCCAAGAGCATGACTTTTTGGCTCATAACAAGGTAGATAATTACTATAGTACCTAAGAGTTCAAATTAGAATGCTTGTCTCCCTGTTATAATCGATATATTGGTCCTATGGAGGTATGATATGAATATAGTAATGCAATGTTGGTAGTATTCAGAAAACACAAGAGATGTGAAGTCATCATACTGACCATTCAGAAACACAATCTTCACAGAAGATGTGCTTACAGCGTAACAGGATTGGAGCATTCATCTTCTCCTGGCAAATAGCACAGAGGTCTCCCGCAGCACTTACCTGTAAAATAAAGTATAAGGAAGCCTGATACAAGTAACTACATAAAATAAAAGAAAAGAGCAAATTTTACTTGTACCCCTAAAACCTTCATTGGAATGCAGTTTTTTAACATAAAAACTAAAATTTCGCTTACAAATAAATTCCAAAATCAAGAACAATACCCAACCAAATGAAGACCAAAAGGTACTTGAAACGAATTACTCCAATTAGCCAGAATTATAAAGGGGAAGTAGCAAATAAAGAAAGAGAGAAAGAAAGCAAGAAAAAAATGTTAAATATAGAAGAGTCAATCATGTAACATCAAAAGGTATAAAAGTTAAGTCGCCATACCAATGAAAGATAGTGGCACATTGGTTTATCTGATCTAAGAGAAAATCTAGGTCACTTCTCCGACCATATCCTGTAGTCTAGTAATACTATCACATATTCATGAGAATGTAACAAGGGAATCCCGTTAACATGAATTATAGAGGGAATGACTTGTAACATTAAGAAAGCATTAAAGAAGGAGACATTCAATCATCTTAAGGGGTTCCACAAATATTTACGTTACTTCGTTATTTGAGGGATACATTAAATAGATGCTTAAAGTTATATGCAAGGAGAAACACAAAGCTGTTTTAAAATGGTAAATTTCAAAAGAGACTACAATAGATTGGTATGTATATACTTGCCTGTTCTGATGTGGCATATGATCCATAATGGACTTCTTTTTGTGATAGAGCCTTAAATGCAGCCACGAATGATTGAATCTAAAGAGAAAATAACAAAATAGATAGTACGTGAACAAGGTTGGTTTCCACGAACTATGACATAATATTAAATTTTTGAGTGCTTATTAAGGTACGAATATTCATGTTTTAAACCATACCTTCTCAACAACAGACGTTAGCTTGAAAGTTAAATACAATCCCGTTGTCAGTGATGAAAAAAGGCTTCCTTGATCTTTGTTCAAGAAGAACCGGTACCATACAGGTGTCGGTAATAATGCACGATACAACAGAAGAGTGTACTCCATGAGAGTTAAAATTTGACCCTGAGACATGAATTATAAACAATCAAAGAACTAAAACAAAGTAATTGTCAGACATTTCAATAATATTAATGGTTAATACAAGATAAACACAAAACGTATGATTAAGCTAAATTTGAGATCTCATAATACCTGCCGGCGAAAATTATGGCCTCTGCCATTCTTGTAGTAAATAAGAAGAAGACATTTGAGAGCCATTGCAACCTGCCTCGCCATCGTATCTAGCATGGCAACACAATAGAGTCCAAAATCAAAGAATGAGAAAATTAAAATCAAATGTATGAAAAATTGTACAGAAAATTGTGAGAGAAATACAACAAAGAAGTTGGAATAAGAGGAAGGTTGAACCATTAAAAAAAATAATAATAATAAAAGAAAAAGAAAAAACCACAATGTCATTCTTTCAATTTTTGGCAATTATCCTGAATCCTGTCTTAAAAACTATGTTTGCAAGATCCATATAGATAACATAAAGATAATAAACCATATTTATGCCCTTGTTATATCACCATTCAAGCTAACTAATTAGAAATCCCGCTGTGATACTTAAGAATTTTCTGCATACATTTTTTGAAGCTCCATTCCATATGTTAATTCAATCATTTTATCTACAGAAACTTAATAAGCCAAAGCAAGGGAAAATCTGTACCGTTAACCAAGATTATGAACAAGGCATGCCAAAATGGTGGTACTGTCTTTGGTGGAAGCATGACTAACGGGTACAGAAGATCATCACTATGGCACCACCAGTAAATTCCAATAACATGAACCAAAAATGCAATAGATGTCCCAGCAAGGACAGAAATTTTCCTCTCCCCCTGAAAAAGAGAGTAAATTCTTCAGTGTATATTTCTTGCAAGTGGATTCTCAGTGAAGTTGAAAAAGAAATAAGGTACTAATAGATAAGATAAGTCTGGGTTTAGGTTTACACCACCTTTAGAGCAGTCTGTTTCTTGACAATATCGTTTGACTTATACATAACAGCTGATATACAAATTGTGATGAAAAAACCTGGAAATATCAAAGAAATAATTTCTCACCAATTAGAAGAATGTTACAGCAAGAGAGTAAAAGGGAGAAGATTACAAGATGATCACTACTTGTCTTTGTGATTACACCTAACAGTGTACTGCAACTCCCTTATTAGGTTAGGTAGTGGAAGATAATTGATGTATATGTCGACTACCAAACAAACGTGTCCAAAAGTATGTTCCAAAGATTTATGGCAAAGTGTCATCTCCAAACCAAATGATCTGATGCTAACATAACTGTTTCCACAGTATTCCTCTACTTCTTTCTCAACACCTTCCTTCCCACTCCCGTGAGCTGCCTTTTCAACGCATATTTATTTTTCAATACATGAAAACATGTGTTAATAGCAGAACCCAATTGTCAACAAAGTTAATCCAGTTATTTTTCTTCATTGAAAATAAATTATATGCATTTGATAGTAAGATAGTTCCAACGCTTTAAAAAAACTCTGGTCTCCAAATTCTTGGATGATTCTATCACTACATCTTACAACAACCGCCTTGCAAGAAACCCTACAATATACTACAGTAGCTTTTACACCAACAGCGATGCAATTTCAGTACTCAAGTACGTTAAAAAAAACATCCGGGGCAATTTACCACACCACACCAGTATTCAAATCAAACATTATCCTCTACAATCACGCTGTAAGTCATCTAAAAGATATAAGAACTAACGAGAGTGAAATTTTAATAGATACAACGGAAGTCCTGAGTAAACAATGGCCAGCATTCCCACTTAATTATATCTTAACAAGGACTAGTTACTACCAGCACTATATGAAATTCGATAACGAAAATGAACAATACGTCAAAGTGGTGCCAAGTGCAAAGGGCAATGAAAATCGAAAACTATAATCGGTCCAACAAAAGAGAGGACAAAAGAGAGCACCTTCCAAATGCTGACGGATAAAGACTATCAGCAGTAGCAAAGAGAAAGGAAGAATCTGTTCAATCCACCTGGCAACCTGCTGGATATCGTATCTCTGATAAGACGAATCTCTATTAACACTCTCTTCCACGCCATTTCCAGATTCTGAAACACGACTGCTTCCAGATTGAATAGACGAAGAAGCAGTGGACACCAAAGGAACTCGTTCCTCATCAGGGGATTCCGGCTGATCCCCAGAAACAGGAAGTCCACCATTTTGCTCATAGCCAGCTTGTCCAACCAGAGCCGGAGAAGGATCTTGCTCCCCAGACCCAATAATCCTAATCGAAACCTCCCCAGAGGGGCTGGTATTACCGGAGGAGGAGGAGGTGGGACTAGTACTAGAAGAAGAAGAAGAAGAAGAAGTGGTGGTCATCAAGTGATTCTGATTTTGAGAATAAACCCGCAAATCAGGGGTGGCAGAGCCGTTGATTATAGGTTCCGATTCATGAGGAACAGCCCTAGTGGGAAGAATTCCAGAGTAATCCAAAATGACGGACAGAGGCGAACGGAAGAAATTGAGCGAAGGGATCGAGACCCCAAATCTGGAGGAGGTAGGAGAAGTTGTGGGTGAAGAAGAATTGGGATAAGGATCAGAATTGGAAGCCGAGGTCTCCATTGGTAGTGACCAAAAGGCAAAAGGCAAAAGCCCAAAATGATGTTCGACCTTCCCCCTCCTTGCAAAACCTGTACCGATTCAACCCCTTCGAAATCCCACCACCTGAAAGGAAAAAAACAGAAGATGATGGGCAAGAATAAATGTGGCGTTTGGAGCCGGAAATGGCGGTGATCCGGTCGGAAGGGGGCGGAGGGAGGTGGGTCGCCGGGGGAATTTGGGGAAGGAAAAAGGAAACGAAGAAATAGGTTGGGGAAAAAAAAAATGGAGAATTGAATGTGAAACGTAGGGAGAGGCAAATAGTGGAGGAGAAGGGAGTGCGCGTGGAAGCCGAGTCTTATCGTATCGTATCGTATCGTATAATATCGTATCGTATTAGGCACAAAAATGCGACTAATTCAGCTTAGTCGGCTCGGCGAAACATACGAACCAAGCCGACCGTTGAACCGTTGGGTCCTCCTTTTAATTATTATTTTTTTTAATTTACTCTTATAATAATAATAATAATAAAAGTAAATGAAAACTAAATAAAGCCATTTAATTGCCCGCCATAGCTATCAAGAATTCCCACCATGCCTTCAGCCCCAACGCCTTTCGTCTCCTTGTGCGTTACACTCCAGCTCAGGACCTCTTCGATTCGCGCCTTCAAGGTGAAGTTGCCTTCTTCTTCTTCTTCTTCTTCTTATTCTTCTCTAATTGCGATTGCCTTTTCGGAAATGTTATGGAGTTTGATTGTTCGAACTTTCTGCTTTGGAAGCGATTGCGTCTGTTGAAAACTTCATTGCATCTTCCGATTAGAGTGCGGAACAATTCGGATTAAATTAAGCATACTGACTTTTTATTTTTCCTCTAGAGAATCGTGCGTATGTTTAGGGAAGAAGGAGAAGGAAAGTGCTTCTTCTTTACTCCTGAAGTTAACAGCAACTTTTTCCTACCTACTCAATAAAGAAGGAAATTGGGAACTTTTCCCCCTTTCCGAAATCCACTTTAACCAGGACTCACGGGCAAGAACTTGTAATTTAATCGGCAACTTTTTCCTACCTAATGAATGTGTGTTTGGATTTCATCTGTTTGACTCCATCCTCGTCAAAATCTAACAAAATGCCTATGTAATTCTCAGCTAGCACGGAAAATCTGCCTAAACTGTTGGAAGACATTATGCAGACTTCCATTGTGAGATCCCACACCGGTTGGAGAGGGGAACAAAGCATTCCTCTTAAGGGTATCAAAACCTCTCCTCCTAGTAGACGCGTTTTAAAAACCTTGAGCGGAAACCAGAAAGAAAAAGTAGGGAAAGCCCAAAGAGCACAACATCTACTAGCAGTGGGCTTAGGTCGTTGCATCCGTTCCATCCATAAACACAGGTCCAAGTGGTCCCATAAGCCTAGCTCAAAGCATTCAAGCATTTATTGGAGTTGGTTGAGAGTGGCCTGCAGATTTGCGCAGGTATTGGTTCTTTCAGATTTTATCCAGTCTCTTTAACTTTGTGTTCGTAATCGTCGTTTCTTAACATGTTCTTTTGTCTAGGCAGAAATCATCTTCCAAATGAATTCTTAAATCATTTCTTGACAATAAAGAAGATTTTATATGAAGGGAATTCACTAAACTCGTACATATAGCTAGTTTACGTGTGAGATTTTTTTGTTTTTTTTGTTTTCTGAATCAATTATCCTGATTTGGGCGAGGATGGATAAGTTGGGACCTTTGCAATTCTAACATCTACAACTGTTATTTGTACATGTTTCTTAGTCACATAGGAGCTCCATCCTTAATCAACATGTCTATAAGGTTATTTATAACCAATAGTCGCTTGTAAAGGAAGATTCCTACCTGGTGCCTCTCTTTGGGGAGCTTGAACTTCGCTTAAAATATTTCTAAAAGCTGCTTTCTCCTTTATATGTCTTCTTTGTTACCTAGATTTTAGAGGATTGAAACTATCTGTTCTTCCACTGTATAAGCTACTCTGAACCTTGTCATCTTCTTTTACAAGAGTACAGCGTTAGTTGGTGTCATCCTCTTTCCATGATTCCAGCCATTGAACGACTCCCTATTAGGTTAAATCTCTCTGCCAATGTGCGTCAGTATTATTTTTGGGTAACTTGACTTGAAAGAAACCACATGATTTTAAAAAATAGAAGCAGCAATCCACCCCCAACCCTCTAAATAAAAGCATCAGTCTTAATTAAGATAATGAAAGTAATTTGAGATGTTGTATATGATGATCGGAGAATAGTCTACAAAACGTTCATGTTTTGGCTGACAACGAAGAATGAAACAGCTTACCATTCAGTTTGACATCGTGAGACCACTTCCGGAGCTTACTACAAAGTCTCAAGGTGACCATCTAAAGTCTTGGAGTATTGATCATTGAATGATTGATATTTTTTTTCTTCTATAAGAAAGAAGAAAGAATTGATATTCGGGATTTAGGTAGTGTTAGGAATCTAACTTATATAAGTCAGTTGATAGATTTAACTAAAAGAATGGGTTGGTTAGAGTATCCAAGATGGGAGATGAGTTTGTTAGCCAAGCCAGCCATGGGAGGAGTTTGATATGGGCAGGAGGTTAAAAATAGGAAGGAAGAAGAGGTGGAGAAGGAATTAGATAGACTTTGGAATTAGTTTATGAGAGAGAGTCCTCGGGAAAAAAAAATATATTAACCATTCTTCTCCATTATAGAGTTCGTTAATCTCATTTGATATGCCTGGTATCATTTGAATGGTTATTTCGCTCTTACCATCTGGCTCAATCCCACGTCCTTCCATAATTAAATGGCTGTGGGGTATGTATAGAATGATTGTGGGGTTGGAGTTCAGAGCTTTCTGGGTTAATGTGGTTGAAATTTCTCTTTTTTCTGAACTCTACTCCTCTTCCCTCCCTTCAAATGTTAATTTTGAATTTCCATTCTTGGAGTTACAGATGTCCATTTTCTTGAACTTGTATTATTTCTCAGCACATTCGACGAAATGCTAGTTGTTTGTAGGAATCCATTAATAAGGATGTTCGCCAATGCCTTAAATTACTTGCCATAAGTTCTAGTCTTATTTTCTTAGACAGCTATTTACAAACTGCAACCACCATTTGTTTGGGACTTCGGAATGGATAGCCACATTTCTTGATGTGTAAATATATATATATACCTACAGGAATAGTTGGGTGTATATCTCCAGAAACATGGGCTGCGATGGACGTATTTTTGGCATCAATTTCATCTGAAGATTATGAACCAATGGCATCTGCCCTCATCCAAATGGGTGCCACGAATAATGACGTCAATGCTGTGGCCTTTGCCAGAGATCTTGGCTCCTTTTGGAATATGCTTTTATTTGATTCATTCAAATTAACTAAAAAAAACATGTTAGTTTTCTAGAAGGTCATTAAAGTGAGGTAACATCTCTTCTTTTTTCATAAGAATATTCTCCATTTTTTGTCATAGTATATGAACAGAATTTAACAAAAGTATCCTAAATCAATTTGTTCTCATTGTATCAACGCAGGATTTGGATACTGAAATAGCGATAGGAAGGAAAGATTCAACTGCTGTTGCTGCAAATATACTCGTAGACGAGAGGCAAATGAACAAACTTTTGTGTTCGTAGCCGACAAAGTTCATAAACTTCAGGGTACACAGTACAGGTATGCTTTTGCATAGAACATCAGTCCTTAGTCTATATAATCAGAAAGTTTGCGTTTTAGAACCATAAGTATTGAATACTTCTGAATAATGATCACTAGTAAAATGGTCCTTCCTTGCAACTTGAGTTTTGTATTTTTCATTGAAGTCCTAAAATGAAGTAAGACTGAGAGCCTAGGAAAGAAGAATACATTCATGAACTTCTTGAACCGTACACATTAAGACAAGTTGCTAATTTGGACCACATTTCTCTCCTGTTGCTTTCAAAAACCTATCAAATCTTAAGTACCTTACACAAATTTCAAGGCATCTAGTGCCACAACCCTCATAAAAGTAAGAACATATATATTAAAAGATTTAGAATTTGTCTATCAACATCATGAGCAATATATTTCACTACACCAAAGAATATTTTTACCTGATTTGGCCACCACGTCCGTTCCACTGATTCTCCGACTTCCACGTCAAACGGTGGCCAGTGTCGCCGCCTCTCTCCCCGCAACATTCTCTATATTTCAAACTTCTCTCCAGAATCCCTCCCCATAACATTAATAAAGCCCATCACTTTATCAACACTCCACCAACACCAACGATGCAAGTCTCACCCTTCTTCCACCGCCCATCCGCCGTCGTCTTCCCCAAATTCAGGCCAGTTTCAACGGTTTCCCCACCATGGCTCCGCCGTCAGGCTGCGGCACCGAGATGTGTTAGTCAGGGTGGCTGGGGGAGCTCTGTGGCGGAGCTGGAGAGAGAATTGTCGGTGGAGGGAGAAGAGTGGCTGAAACTAGGGAGGCTAGAGGAGAAATGCGGCAGTGGAGGAAAAGGAATGGTGGAGTTGCTTGAATCTTTGGAAAGAGAAGCCATTATGGGGGAAGATGAAGGTCGAGACCCTACTGATTACCATAGGAGGGCTAAGATTTTCAGTACCAGTTCTAGAGTTTTTCAAGCTCTTAAGCAACATTCTGATGATGAATCTGAAGAGAGAGAGAGAGAGAGGAAGAAGAAAGATGAACATGTTCATATGAGATCTTATTCGGAGTTACCAAACTTATTTGACATCACATCAGAGTTCCTTCTTTACAGTTCTTTGAAACACTTCTTTTTCCTATTCATCTCCTCCCAAACCTTCTTCTTCAACCAGCCAAATGGCTGCAAGCTTTTCAGTTTCAAACAGAGAAGAAAAGTATTTATAATCCTTCCCTAGTACCATTAGAGAACAGACAGAAGCAGGAGGTTCCGGAGCTTTGGGCTGAGGAACTTCAACAATCCCTTTTCACCTGTTATCATTTCTTGTATGTTTCTCTATCTGTTAGCTCAACACGAACCATACTTGTACCAAATTTAGTGACACACATCTTTGTCTGTTCTCATCACTTTTCAGCTCCCTATGTTTCTTAAGTGTCATAAAACAGAGAGACAGAAGAAAGTCTTCCGATGTGGAAGCATGAAAGTTCATTCAATAAAGAACAAGTTCCAAACGGTATATTACACAGAAGACAGAATAAGTAGGGTGGAGGAAAGGTAATTTGATCTGCTCATTTTATGGTTCCCCTAATACAAACATGAAAAGTTCAAACTGAATTTGGTGAATTTGGAAGATTAAGGCTGTTACTCCTTGTTTTAGCGGGTGTAAGATCCTACATCAGTTGGAGAGGTGAACAAATCATTCCTTATAAGAGTGTGGAAACCTCTCAAACCATGAAGCTGATGGCGGATACGTTACGGGCTAAAGCAGACAATATCTGCTAGCGATAGGTTTAGACTGTTACAAATGGTATTAGAGTCAGACACCGAGTGGTGTGTTAACGAGGATGCTAGCCTCCAAAGAGATGGATTGTAAGATCTCACATCGGATAGAGAGAGAATGAAGCATTCTTTATAAAGTCGTGGAACTTCTTGAACTCCATGATTTGGATCCTTGCAATCTGATCTGATCTAGGAAGGTGGAATTTATTCTCTACCCAAGATGGAAACTTTGATCATTTACCCAAATGCAGGTCCTATAAGGGGATTGGTAATACACTTGTAGTATGTCCATGATGGATGGCTTTCCTCTCCTTCTTCCTGCCTTAGTCCCTTTGGTTGCTCATCACTTTCACTGAATCCAACAACCCTTTGGACACATTCTCGACATCCACATGTGCTCCCATTAATTTCTTCAGCTGCAAGAATGGCAACCTTAGCTTACTAACCTAATCCTTCAGGGCTGCAAAAGGGGATAGCAACTCATTTCACATGTTCATTCCTTGATTAAATCTTTTCATTTTTTAAAAATTGATAACCAATTTATCGAAGGATCTTGACTACGAATTAGTCTATAAATATTGTGCATTTTTTCTTCCAAATAAGTTTGATCTGCTTCATAAAATAATATTTGTTGAAATGTTGCATTCATAAAAGGATAATTTGATCTATTCTCGAACTTTAATTTTTTTATAAATAAAATTAAATTTAACTAAATACAAAATTAGGGTCCTAAAAAATTATATTTCAAGTAAACCCTAAAATTAAATTATAATATAAATAATAATACAACCAACAAATGGGAGACTTGTGGTTTGAGGAAATATTGGTGGCAGCCTCTTCCACTATCCCAAGCAATTACTGCCTCCCTACTGCGCTTACGTGTATACGATTACGTCAGCATGCTTACGTCAAATTAGCCTACAGTTTTCCTTCCACATAACCCCGTCACTCCATTATTTATTCTCTTATTTTCCTTTTCTTTTAATAACTATTCCTCCTTTTTTTTTTCTTTTTTTTTTTTGTCTTTTAAAATTATAAATTTAATCAACTTTTTTTTAAGTAAATATTATAACTTAAAAAATGTTTAATATATTTTCCATCAGAAACTTTCGCACTAACTGTTATTATAAAAAAAGAAAATTACATAGTTATATATTTCTAACAAAATTATATTGTTTTCTTATGATGAGCTAACTTTTTGTAAAATTAAGGATTTTATAAAAGAAGACCGATCCCGTTACATGCCATGTGGGTTTAGGAACCATATGAAAAGTGAAAAGTAGCATGGAAGAATATGAAAATACTCAGTAAGTTCGAAATATCATTAATTGACTTTAATAGTTTTTTTATATCGATCTAGTCATGATAAATCATGTACTATTAGGAGTTGGTTGGCGACCACCTAAATTACAAAGTCAATTCTCGTTAAAAATCATATTGAAGATGTGGAGAGCGACCCCATTTTGAATCAACTACCATAGATATGTAAGTCAATCGTGATAAACTTCTCATTACTAGAGGTTAATTAGCTACCCTCCAATAGCTCCAACATTGTAACCTAGTAATATCATAAACATAAAAAGAGCAACCTTTTACTCATCATAATATCTCAAAACATTGTAACCTGAGAATTGACACTCAAAACATTAAACGGGTAACTGTCACCATATTTATTAGGGTAATACATATCATTCATGTTCATGCATGTGGTCTCATCAATTGATATTTTATGTACGTAACACTAACATTTAGGATTCATTTTCATCGGTAAAATCTTAAAGGTCATATTCATACTCGTACTGTCATTTGATCTGAAATTGTCCCGTCAAATCCAAGTATAATAAAATTGAAAGATATGGTTGTTTGAAGCATTACATGTATTAAAATAAAATTCTAAAAAAATATAATTAAAAAAAATTATGGAGCGTATTAAGAATATTTGAAAACAAAATATGAGAGACCAAAAATTGTAATTTGAAAAATAATAATTGTACTAATTCTTCGTGTTGTCTTTCTCCCACTTGTGATGCTGATGTTCTTCTTCCCCCACATTAGCGCCGAAGATGGAGTCTACACTATTACTGCTGCCGGTGCCGGAGTTGAACATGGCGTCCACCATGTCCAACACCGGAAACTGATCGCCGACGTCTTTGCTAGATCGGATGGTGGCCGGACCCCCGTACTCCATCGAAAGCCATCCCGCGGAGGGGGGAGGGAACTGGGTCATGTGTAGCCCGGCAACTTCCGGCAGCGGCGATGGCGGTGGTGGAGCGGAGGGGGCGGTGGCGGACATGTGGCACGTGTGGTCACCAAGGTAGGCGACTTCGAACGTGTGGGGATCGTGATCGAGGCGCTGCACGTGCTTTTTGGCTGGGCAGTGGTAGAGCTTCTGGTGGGTGCATCTGAAGTAGCCTCTGCAACATTTTATTTATTTATTTATTTTTGTTAAAATTCCAAACTTAATTCTGTTTTTTTTATTTTATATAAATTTAATTATTGTGAAAATTAAATATTTAATAATAAATTTAATTGTTGAAATTAGTTAGTAAAATGTGAGTGGTTAATCAAATAAAATTAAAATTTGAAAATAAAAAAGGGTTTATTAATAATAGATAAAGACATTTAATAATAAACAAAAAAAAAATTAATATTGAAGAATTATTGACCGAAGAATGAGTCAGAAATTCAACAAAGGTGTCCCACATTTGTTTTCAATTAAATCGGTCAAACCTTCGATTATTTTATAAATCAATTTCCCCTAACAAAATAAAAATATAATTTTTTTTTTGTTTCATTTAATAACAAAAAAAAAATCTTTGTTTTTTTTTTAAAAAAAAAATCGTTTTATAAATTTTAAATTTCCAAAGACTAAATATAAATTTACAACTTGTAATTTTTATTCATAAAGATTAAATTAGCAACTCAATTAGTTAGTTAATTTGAATTATTATTATTTTATATTGATTTAAGTTTTTTTTTTTTTTTTTAATAGTTGGATGGTAAGAGTTTTGGGTCGCCTTAGGTCACCGTTACTAGATATTGTCCACTTTGACTAGTTATCTATAGTCGTCAGTCTCACTATTTAAAAGAAAAAAAAATCTGTCTTTCACCCCTCTTCACGAGAGGTTTCACTCCATTGGAGTCAGCGTTCTCGCTTACAGATAGTCTAGTTTCTAACTCTAACAACATTTGTAAGAGTCTGCTCAGACAACTATAGTTATTCTGATTCCATTTAAATATGTGTATGCTTTTTTTTTTTGAATTATTTGTGTTGTTATGATTTTAATTTGAATAATTAATTAAAATCTTAAGCCGAAGTTAGCAACGTAATTAAATTAGTAACAAAACAAACCTGGGAAACCTGGAGCCAAGAATCTCCTTCTGTCCATACTTCCGCCATGTAAAGCCGTCGTCCGGTGGCAGCTCTGTGTTTCCGATGCGCGGCGCCGCCACTCTCACCGTCCTCTTCGCCATTCCATCTTTTCTGGTTAAACCCATTTCACAAAAAACAATCTCTTTTACTTTTACTTTTTTACTTTTTTACTTTTACTTTCGAATGAATAAAGAATTCATAATTTAACCAATACCGTCTTCGAGCCTTGGTTGACGTGGAAGAATAAGAAGAAGAACCAAAACCCATTGCCGGTAGATTCCCGGAATCGTCGAACGGCGGCGGCCTCATCTGAATCCGCGGCAAGTCCATAGATTGGGAGGTACTGGTCCTGAGGCACTCGTGTTGAGGGCGACTGAGGCGCTCCTTGGCGGCGGAGAAAACGCCCAAAATCTCATCGCAAAAACGAGCGAGGAAATTAATATTATTGCGGAAATTTAAAGGATTGGATTCAAAATCTCTGGCCAAGGAACACCCTCGAAGAATCAAAGAAAGGGCCTCCTCCATGCCCGGATTCACCTCCATACCCCAATAATGGTGAGAAATTGAAGATCGCCAACAAATATATATATATATATATGTATGGTATGGTATGGTATGGTATGGTATGTATGGTATGTATGTATGTATGGTATGGCATGTTGGATGAAAAGGGTACAAAAATGAATGAATAAAGTAAAGGGGTGGTGGGTATTATTGGGAAAAAGGGGGAATTGGTCATGGTCGACTGGGAATTGCAACCAAAATGGGGGGGTTGGGTCTACAGGAAGACTTTGGGCTTCTTCAATTCTTCTTCTTCCATTCAAAAACATTCTTCCTATTGGGGTTTGAAGGGTTTTACAATATTTTGACCAAAGACTTAGTAGAATTATGGGGTTTTTTTTTTTTTTTTTTGTTTCTACGTTCAACTTGCTTTTTTTTCTTTTTCCTACGTGGAAAAATATTTTTGTTATTACGTCAACGTGTAAGAAAGGTAGAAACTATATCTTATGTGGCCATTGTTGTGTGGATATATCTTAAAGAAAGGGAGAAACTATCTAAAGTGGTCAGCTCGACATGGATACGTCTTAACAACTATGGTATTTGATTATGACCTCTATTTGAATTTTTTTAATATTTTGAAAATTAGTTTTTCAAAGGTATTTTTAGAACAAAATATTGACGAGATTTATCTAAAATTAATAGTAGGGGTATTTTAGAACTTTTACCAAACAAAAAAGTTTGTAAGGATATTTTTTAAATTTTGAGCTAAAGTTTTGTGAGGGAAATTGTGTTAGCATTTGCAACTTTTAATTTGATGACTTCTTCTTTTGCTCCTATTGGTTATAGTGTGTGTGAAGGAAGGGTTAAACGATGCCTCAATTGAAACAAGGAATTGGTGTGCTTTTGTGGGGCCTCATGCCCCACTTTTCTTCAACCTTTTCTAAGAGGATATTTATCTTTAAAAGGGCAAATTGGTCCATAAATTAATATTTTATTTCTTATCGTATAAGTTTGGTCTCTCAAGTTTTAATAGTTGTGCCCATTTATCTCCCTTATGTAGGAGTGTTCAAGAAAACGATTGAAAAGATTGAGGAGTTTGGTTCGGTCAACAGTTTTATCCATCGTACTCCCACCGGTATATTTCTTTTTTTAAAAAATAATACATCTCTGGACTGTACCACCATGGTCAAAAACTAGATGACATGCATTTTGATTTTTTAGTCACAAGCCAGATGGTTCATGTTTGATTTTGATCCCAATTTGATTTTTTAGAAGGGTCACAAGCCAAATGATCTTATATTTTTTTTTTTTAAGGAATTTTGACTACAAATTAAATGATTTATGTTTAGAGATGATTTTAAGTTTTGCGATTGCACTAGTATGTATATGCATATCTAAATATCTAAATATCTAAATATCTAATTCTAGGACTGGAGTTATTTGTTGGAAGTTATTCATGCTTATCAAGTTTTATAATTTCCTTTCATAAATTTTAAAACAATGATGGCATACATTTAATAACGATCTTGACCCGTCTATGTTTAAAAAGTGGAGTAGTTATACTTGATGAATAATAAAAAAAAAACATACCAAGAACCCAATTTGGGCCACCCAAAAATTTATGCTAATCCAATCAGGGTACACCTTTAAGTACCTTTTCACGAAATTTTACCGAAACTGCATGTTGTAACATATTAATGGTCCTTAGAGAAATCATAAAAGTGGGTCGCCCGTGAGTCTGCAACAAGGTCACAAAAATATGTAAACCTGATGAACGTCATATTCATGGATCATTAAGTCAATAATGTGAACTTAAATTCAAGAGAATTAGAATGACAGTGAACTTTTGAGTCAATTATGAATCATATTACATGATCACATTTGATCATTAAATGATAGATACCGATGTTGATCCTTCACATAACAATTAAATAAATCAGACAGAATGATGGCAGTTTTTTTATGACTGACTTCACAAGATCAAAATCACTGAATTTGATTAATGAGAACCAAAGATAGTTTCACCTTTGGTCTTCAGTGGCAAGTTTCATAGAACTTATGATCAACGTTCTAGTAAAATGGTTGATGGCATCATGGTTTCATGCCAAATATTTATTGTGATAACAATGCCTTAATATCTCTGAAGCCCCCAGGTATCATCAGACCTCTTCCACCTAAATGAAGTTCACATGAGCATTCAAGCAGTCTGATGAAAGTAATAAACATCCTATCTATCAGTTCAATGAGAGCTAAGGGTTACCTGAGGAAGTCCCATCAATTCAAGAACAGCTTTTTGTGGTGTTAGCTCGTTATCGATAATTCGGGCCACTGCTGTCAAAACTGGCATCTTAACATTATATTTCTGGGCCAACGCAATAACAGCCCCAGCAGTTGATACACCTTCTGCAACCTGTTGCATACGGGGGGGACCTTAACAACACATTAGCATTGAATGAAAACCAAATATTTCCGGACATGCTTAAAGACTACCCAGGTAGTACCTGATTCATTGAGCTCAATATATCATCCAGATTCTCACCAGACCCTAGTCGTACTCCGACAGTGCGATTTCGAGAGAGGTTGACAAAGCATGTGAGCATAATGTCCCCTGTGCCTGAGAGTCCAGTAATTGTCGTTGGCTTCGCACCCATCTTTAATAAAAAAATTGAAGGCAAAAGTTATCAGAATGTCAGGACTGCAATCAGACAATTAGATAAGATAAGAAAAGTAGGCGAGTGTTTGATGTAGTAGATAAGGCTTGAACTATTATTGAATTTAGGAATGCGAAGCCAACATCTTCTGGACCATCCAACGGAAGTTGGAACAGAAACAATAAACGAGCAGAGAACTTTCAGTAACAATCTGATTTGGCAGCAGAGATAAAAGACTCCATTAAAGCTCTTACTCTCAGCTTACATGATAATGGATCCATAAGGTAGCACCATATTGAAGCGCCATTGAGAAAAATACGTAAGAGGCCAATAATCGAGCAGAGAACATTTAGTAACAATCTGAATTGGCAGCAGAGAGAAAAGACTCCATTAAAATTCTTACTCTTAGCCCAAGCCCATCGCTCGCAGATATTGTCCTTTTTGGGTTTTCCCTTCCAGACTTCCCCTCAAGGTTTTTAAAACGCATCTGCTAGGAAAAGTGGTCCCTCAAGGTTTTTCCACACCTTTATAAAGAATATTTCATCCTCCTCCCAACCGATGTGGGATCTCACAGTGGGTCCATACGGTAGCACCATATTGAAATGCGATTCAGAAAAATACGTAAGAGGTCATTAGGTATCGTTCCAGTATCTCTCAATTGTGTTCAGTTTTGAAAAATAGAAACATTTGTTAACTACAACACATTTTCCATTTCTCATTTGAGACTTTTCCTAAAATTATGTACAATTTTATTAAGAAACAACAAAATCTAGTTTTTGGGCTTGTGACGTAAATGAATCACATTCAATCTTCAAAGAAATTAATGCTGAATAAAAGCATACCTTCGTTGCTAGCCAACGGATCTCAGAACAACCTTGTGCTACAAGAGCTGCCATAGAGTTGTTACCAAGATTCATCCCCTCAACAATTCCTGCTGCTATCGCAAGGACATTCTTCAATGCACCTGCAATCTCCACCCCTGTCACATCACTGAGTCATCAGAAGTTACAAGCTAAGTAAATTACTGGCTTACAGAGCTTACAAGTACCTTTTCATTTTGGTATATTTTATTTTCTTAAAATAAAATACTTTGGGAGGGAATTTGTGATCAGACAATGGAGAAATAAACAAAGAATAAGGTAGCAACGGAGAAACTGGATAAATGACTAAATGTGAAGTTAGATGCTTGATAAGATGATAATACTAGTAGGATAAATCAAAGTTTCCTACCAAAAGGTATTTTAAATTACAATTTTCAAGAAAAGTAAGCCTCATTGTTCAGTAATTATATCTACCTCGAAGTGCTTATTCTTAGATAACTAGAAGCTAGTAGTTGCTGAGCTGCATTTGCCAATTTTTTGTCCTTTGATGCAACTACCATTGCTGGAAAATCAAAATAGAGGTTCATAACAATTTTAAAACAATACAATTCAAAAGAGCATTTACTAAGGAAGAAAAGTGCAAAATGTGCCTCAATATCACCTGTCGGCAATTTATTCATTAATTCCGAAGCAAATGAAGGTCCTGAAAGAGCAACAAAGGGTTGTCGAGGATTTCTCAGTGCATGGGGAATAATCTGTGACATCATCCTCAAGGTATTAAGTTCCAACCCTTTGCTTAGAGATATGAATGGCACATGTGGATCAACATGGTCAGCAATGCTCTCAAGAAAGGACGAGCTGAACTGCAATAGTATTTTTTTTTTAAAAAAAAAATCCTTAAATCACGCAAAATTAGTAATTAATATTTCTGACATCTAAAACTGAAGGCCCATATGAAAATTACTTGTGACATCTACAATTAAAAAACCATATGAAAGAAAATTGAATTATTTGCAAGAATCTGATGCACTCAAGTTCCAAATAATTCAGCAACTATTCAAAGGCCTTAAAGAGAGTACAGCAGCCATATTTATAGGCTAAAAAAAAACCCTCACTGAAAATAACTACCTAACCAAAAATAAAGAAGCCCTTTACCACATGATAAAAGCTTTTAACAAGAAAGAAACAACTTAAAGTAAATGAATAGTAATAAAACATATAACTACCCACGGTTAAAGAAAGGGATAAAAGATTATTAAAAATTCCCAAGATCCTATATCTGAGTCTGTAAAGAAAGGACTGCATTATAAGTTTTTCCCCTTTGGAATTCATAATTACGAAGAGCAAACAAATATTAATGCTGAAATTTCAATAGAGTAGTGAAAGACCTGCACAGGTACAGCGTGAAAACAGAAATCAGCACCTAGCAAAGCAGCTTTGGCATCAGTTGTAGCAATAACATTTATCGGTAGCTTGTGCCCTGGGAAGTACTTACTGAAAACAAATGTCCTCAAGTCAAATGCAATCAAGCAAACTGTCATCTGAGACCACACAAACATTTACACAAGCTCTCTCTCTCTCTCACACACACACACAAACACATATACGTATTGTAAGTGAACTTCAGCTAATTACGCATGGATTTAAGCTGAAATAGGTGAAAAAGAAAAGTTCTTTCCAGTATAATTTACCTATTGTAGTGACTATCGTTAATGGACTGGCATACTTGAGGATCACGGAGAAGCATGTTGACTTCCAATTGTGGCTTTCTACCAGCAATATGGGCAGCCATCGCTGTGCCAAAAGATCCGCCTCCAAGCACAGCCACCTGATAGAATTCAGATAATGAACTCTAAATATGAAGGAAACAGAGATTTCGCAAGTGGAATATGCTATAAACAAATATCAGTGAATAAACTGTCTATAGTTCTAATGCTTTAAGTTTGACATTTATCTCCCAAAACATAAGATGTACTTTTTCAAGTTCCGCATAGTCCTGCCTGGACCTTGATGACGAATGGAATGTTTAAGCTTTTGCTGATAATTAACTGGGTTCAAGACACATCGACTAATATACTTATTTTGAAGCCGAATTTCAAGTAATATGGTGTTGATTCGTTTTCTCGGGGTTATCATTTCCCAGACTAATAATAGTGTCATAATTCTCCAGACCTAACAATGCCATACAAGGAGCCTCGTTCATATTATAATTTACAAGAGAGTACAATGAGGTAATTACAGTGAAAAACAAGGGATTTCGGTAACAAATTGAATAAAAAGTAAAGAAAAAACAAGATACTACAACGAACTTCTCTGCGGCATTTTATCAAACAGGTTGAAGTCACATTATCAAATCACGCAAGACTAATCCTCCAAAAGATCAACCCACATCTTCAACAGGCTAAAAAAAGATAAAATTAGGAAAAAGAAGAGGAGCGGATTAAAACCCACCTTGTTCGTGCGCTCAAGAACGTCGGTCTTTGCCTTGAATCGCCAAGACCTGGACCACCGCACCAACTTCTCCCAGGCAAGTCGAACAATCCTACGGCGGTTCGGGGTTTTTTCAGTGACCAAATCTAGAACTACGTCAGTGTCTTCAAGAATCGGAGGCGGCGATTCATCGGCGCAGAACCGGCGATGGGAAGTGGTGGGTTTATCGGGACAACAGAGGCTGAAATTGGTTAATTTGGAAGGCTTTGTGTAGTATAACGAATAATTCTTGGGCGTGAAAAATGCGTTGCGGGAAGAAAGGTCGAGCAATGGCGTCTCCATTGAAACAAAGAGAAGCTTTGGAAGGTTTTGTGAAGCGTTGTTGTAAGAAGCTCGGGAATCACAGACAGAAGAAGATAACAGGTAACGTCGAGAATATCAGATGGAACTCCTTTTTCTTTTCTTTTTTTCCTTTTTTTTTCTATTATTAAATTACCAAATCAGACCATTTTACAAAAAATTAAAAAATAAAAACAATTTATATCCCTAAATTAATTTTGGTAACTACTTAAAAGTTTCAAATCAAAAAATTAATAATCAATATATATTAACCTTTATTTTTCACTATTTACTTTTAAATAAAAAAAAAATCAGTTTACGTTTAAACTTAGACGAACCCTAAAATAAAGTTCGCAACTCGCAACTCATCATAATCCAATTGGATCCAACCCTTTCTCACTTTAAAGATACAAATGACGTTTATAATTTTTTAAAAACATTGACAACCCGAAATATATATAGTTGAATTGGGTTGAGCTATAAATCATTCCGACGTTGGATTTACCCGTGCTTAAAAAAAAAAAAAGACAAAAGACAAAATCTTTCTCCAAATCCTTGGAGAAGATATTCAAGCCCTCCTTATACTCTGATAATTATTATTTTTTTTAATCTATTTTTGAAAACTAAGATTACAAACCCTATTAATAATTTTTAGACATTTCTAAAAATTTATTTAACACAAAATGTTGACGAACTTAATAAATTACTAAATTTAAAATATATATATATATGTTTTAATTTTTTTTATAAACTAAAAATAATAATAGAAAAGATTAGATGGACATACAGATCAAAATTATTGGAATTAAAATCCATTGAACAAAAAAGAAAAAAAAAACACGAGAACTGGATGCAACTAACATCCTAAACCATTTCAAATGTTTCAACTAAAAAAAAAAAAAAAAAATGTTCAGTTCATCATCAGCTGGCACTTGAGCTTCACCACATCAGATTGCTTCAAAGGTTTGAGCATGAACATCTCTGCTCCTTCCTCCAAACACCTAACCAAATTCATTTTTTTTATTAATTTTTTTTAAAATATCATAGTATGGATAAAGATGGATGGATTTAAATTAACTAAATTAACTAACTTGTTGATGCGAGTGGGCACATTCTCTGATGACACCACCACTACAGGAACTTCCTTCATCCTCGAACATCTCTGCAACACAAACAAGATTAATTTTTATTTTTATTTTTTCAATAAATTTAAGAAAGAATTAAAATAAAAATAAAAATGGAACCTTGATTTTCTTGAGGAGTTCATATCCGGACATTCCGGGCATGCAGTAATCCGTGATGATCATGTTCACCTTCGACCTCTGCAATAACGACAAAGATTCCATTAAAACATCTCCAATTTTCTTGGGGAGTTTCCTTCGTTTTCTCACCAACCAAACACAATCTTAACTTACATCACCGCATTCTATGTTGTTGTGTTCATGTTCATGTTCATCCGACAAACCCAGAAACTCCAGAGCACTGAGACCATTTTCTGCTGTTGTCACTGCACAAACAAACAAACAAACAACCAAACAAACAAAAAGATTGCTTTTTTTTTCTTGCCCAGATTCTGAAATCCTGTTTTGAATGAAAAAAATGAAAACTTTTGTATTTTTACCTTTAAAAGAGGAGTTTTTGAGCAATTTCTCAACGAGCTTACGATCAACGAGATTATCATCAACAGCAAGAACATGGGGTTGGTACCCATTTTGAGAAGAAGAGGAACCGGCAGCCTCCATGGAAGGGTTGCAATAGAGAGAGAGAGAGAGAGAGGAAAACGAGGTTGTCAGAGCAAGAAAGAAACGTAAGAGAATCAGAAAGTCACAAGAGAGAGATGAATTGAATTGTGTGAGTTGTTTGTTGGGTATTTATAGGATTAAATGAGTGTAACCCAAACCATAACTAATGCCAAATGTTTGGTGTAGTTATGGAGATTCTTCTTTCCCTTTTCTATGTGATTTTTGTAACCCTCTTAGTGATCTTGGTATCGTTTTAACAGACCCGAATCCCGATATTCAAAACAAGCTCGAGGCAAGTCAAAGGTCAGGAGAACTCGTCATACTATTAGAACTCGGCACTATTGCAAGAGCCCTAATTTCAATAAAAATCCAACGATCAAAGTCCATGAAAAGTCCTCATACCCTAATTTCGATATTCAAAACAGGGTCGAGGCAAGGAAGAGAATTAAAACCCTATAGTTAGAGATTAGGAGAAATACTCGTTATAACAACCAAATCCCACCACTAGTAGATCTTATTCACTTTAGCCCGTTACATATTGTCATCAGTCTCATAGTTTTAAAATGCGTCTACTAAGGCGAGGTTTTCACATTCTTACGAGGAATATTTCATTTCCCTCTTCAACTGATGTGAGATCTTACACTCATGCTGCTAGAACTTGGTACATTATTACCATAACCCTAAAAGCTAAAACCGTAGGGTCAAAGTTTAAGATAAGTCGTCATACGACTAGAACTTGGCACTATTACAAGAACCCTATTCTCGATATTGAATACGAGACCAAGAGAAGGAAGGGAATTAAAACCGTATGGTCGAGATTATAAATTGGAAGACAAGAAAGAACGAGAAAGGCATCCCAAGCATTTAACACGTAGAAACATGGATGTAGAAAGCATGGAGAAGAGGGAGAGGGAGAATCTTTGGAGATCCTTCGTGGGTAAGGGTGGAGATTTGGCTCAATCTCATGACTGTGAAAATGATATCATTATTTGTATGTCTGAAGAGAGGCTCAGAGCTATGTTGATTTTATTGTTTCTGCAAAGCCACCATGGCGAGGCCATCACACAAACGAATATTAATGATTTGGCAGAACCAAACAGTGGTCAAATCTTTTTGACACCTTCCAACCTTAAATATTTCCCCCATTACTTTACCTTCTTTCTCCTTCTCTCTCTCTCTCTTTCTCTCACTTTTTTCAATACATCCACAAATTTATGATTTTATTAGATACTTCTCAATTTTCTATTTAGTGAGTTTATGAAAATTCTTATAAGTGGTTGTATTTGAACAAGTTTTTTTTTTAAGTTTATAAAATCGAAAGTGTTTTTATTGTGAAAATGGGTATAATGTACCAAATTTATGATATCGGAATAATTTAGAGATCAAAGTGTAAACGATACTATAAGCATATTGATATCGTTTTGAAAGTCGAAGATTATCATAAAGTGGGGGATTCACGTTCTCCATTCATTTGGTAATAACATCACATGTAGAAAGGTATCAAATGTGCTGAAAATAGAGGTAACTTTCAAACCCATGTGATAGGTTGGATTTCTAAGATGCCCATGCCCTTCCAATATTTGTTAGTTTTTTTTTTTTTTTCTCTTCTTTTACATTTCAATCTTATTGGCTTATGATCTCAAACTCATTACTAATAGATATTATCTATTTTGGTCTATTATATATAGAAACGCGTTTATGTGGGAGAAGTTTCTAACACTCTTAACATAAATGTTTCATTCTCTTCTCTAATCGATATGGGATCTTGCATGTTCCTAATGATCTACGATCTATTTCGACAGCAAAAGAGTTGGGGATTTCTATTTGACTATTTGTATTAGTTGGTCGTATTATGATTTAGGAAGTATGAGAAAAGATAAATTAGTTGGATTTTTCAAATGAGTAATGGATTTTTCAAATGAGTAAATGATAATTTTAAGGACGATTGGTGAGATTTGATCGAACGGTATGAACCAAATAATGTTGTCATTATCATCTATTGTCTCCCTCGACTTCTCGGCTCCATCTTTCTCGAATATAGGCGAAATAATAAAGGTATCAAAATTTGAATATGTAGACAGTCTATTATTATTATTATTATTATTTAAAAAAAAATTGAAGGAAGTGATTGGGTGAATCTAAAATCCAAAGAAAGGGACATGTTAGTGGATTTTATTTGATTTAAGATACGGAATGATTTTTGGGAGTCTAGAGTTTGGTAAAGTCAAACCTAAACAAAACAGGTTTAGGGTCAAGGGAATCTTGGACAGAGTACCCTATTCCTTTACCCAAACAGTCTTTTCATTTCAGTCAACCCAATACAATCACTATATTATTAATTAATTAAAGTTGTGACCTTGAAATAATTTTGAGTGCTTTTTTTGAACTTCTTATTTTAGCCAAAAGTGATGTATTATTATTGCATTTGGGTCACTTTGTAACTACAAATGTTTGATTTTAAAAAAATGATTTTTTTGAAGTACTAAATTATTAAAAGTCACATTTAGTCAATTGTGTGACCAAACATCACCTTCAGAAAATGTAAAAAACTACTGCCTAATAGAGATTCGACCAACTATTTTCCTGGCTTATAAATATAAACAATTGAAATTAAATTGAGAACCAAATTCTAAATCTGCTACCAAACACGTTAAAAAAAACACAGATTAACTGAAATCGAAATTATATTTATGTGTAATTCGAAGTTAGATAAACAAAATATGGTTGTTGGGAGATTGAGATTCATCTAAAACAAAAATGTGACCCTTTGACATCATACGAACATAATGTCAATTCTAAATATCATAAATTCAAATCAGAAAATGTCATTTTTAAGACCAAAAGAACTACAACGATACATTACCTGAAATTATGAAGGCCCATTTGATTTGATGAACCAGTGCAAAATCTCTTCAAAAGTGACTCTGTTTGGTTCGCCAAGTAGCGCAGTGTTCAGGGATCCTTCTGGCTGTGAAGCTCTCCTCTACCATGGCTATGATGCAATTATTTGATGCTTGCCTTCGGGATCGACGACGTGCATGCTCCTGCAGATGTCATGAACGGTATTCCTTTGTACATCGCCACGCCCTTGTCGTCTGTGAAAAGATGCTGAATCCATCCAAATAACAACCATTTGAGTATAATAGGTGCAAAATGAAAGATGTGAGTAGGCATAGATTGCAGCCGGGAGAGCAGGATAAAAGGTGCGTTTAGTGGATCCACAACATTTAAAAGTGATTATATTAACTACATGTGATATTTAGTTTTCTGCATATTTTGAAGTTTTGTTTATTAATCACTTCCAGGACTTATATATATATATAATTCATCTCTCGAATGTTTTTTCAAAGATAGGTTAAAAACTAATTCAATTTTTAAAGTGCTTATCATTTATTAAAGAACACTTTTGGTCATCTAAAATCCTTCCATAAGTTAAATTGATTATTATTTTCTTTTAAAAAGAAAGTATTTAAAAATCATTTTTTTCAAAAGTTATTCCAAATACACTGGCTGCTGCTTTCATTTCGTTTGCCCAACGCAAGACCTTTGAATCGCCCTTCTTACGTTTAAATGCATGCAATTTAAGAAGGCACAACAATCCACGACCCTTTAGCCAGAGAATAAATGTAAGTGTTCAACCTTGCCTATTTTGTTCAAAACACATCCACTTTATGACCTTGTCATTTAAAACGGTTTCTTTCTTTCTTTCTTTCTTTCTTTTTTTCTTTATTTTGAACCTATTTGGACAGGGAAGGTTAAAAGTGGACGTACCGGTGTTATCTTATCCAGTTGTTTCTTTTTGGGGTTGAGAACATCTTCTGGCTTCCCATCAACCCTAAATCAAATTACGAGATAATCAATACACCACATAACAGCAGAGACCCAATTCAAATAGAGATTAATTATAAAACAACCAAGAAAAACAATCAGATACTCAATGATACGCCGAAGGGAGAATTTACATTTACCAAGGACAAGACCTAATTTCCCCCTTTTGAATAAGAAAAAGATTCTTGAAACATCTTCTAGTGTATAATATATATATACACAGCTACTCTACACAAAAGTTCATAGAAGTGCAAGTCAGGTAATGCAGTTAAATTGAGTTGTCTCTGAAAAACTTACCCCGCAAATGAAATTTGTTCACCAATTTTGGCTCCTTCAGGAGGAAGCAAAGGCTCCACGATGGTGTGATCTTCATTAGACGCACACAACACCTGAGAGAGGGATTTATGAATCCATGTACAAGTGAGCATATCAACACAACTTCCACACAACATATGGAACATCCAAAGTCCACATTAAAAATGTAAGAAGAAATAACTGAAACGAGACCAGAACTAGAGAAATAGTGCTAAGAATTTGGTGTATTCACATATAAAATGAAAGGCAACTTCATATTAATCCATATACGTCACAGTAAAGTACAGGAGCCTAAAAAAGATAAAAATAATCAATTATGGTATGTCCAAAAAAAAAAAAAAACAGACTGCCAAGGAAAGAGAAAATACCAATCCCTGGGACATCACATCTCGTAGCTTTCCGGGTTTTACATTAGTGATAAGAACAACGTGGCGGTTCTGCACAGATTAATACAATAATACATCAAACTTTGAATTCTGTTTGTACAGCGGATCCATTACAAGTTCCTCATGACCAACATGTAAATGTAACTATACCGTCAATTCCTCTGGACTACAGAACTTTGCCAGACCACTGACAACCTGTCGCACATTGGCCTCTCCAACATCTATCTCCTCAACCAGCAAACTGGATCATTAACCATCATCACCACAGTATGATTTATACAAATTTAAGCTCAGAGGAGAATAATGAACTTCAATAGATCAACGCAAATAATGCTATCGCAGAAAGCAGTACATGGAAGGAAGATTGCTGACCATACCTGTCAGCAGATGGATGTTTCCACGCTTTTCGAATAAGCCCAACACGTATATTCAACAAACTAACGCTAACTTCCTTTTCTTTATCCGTTGTTTCTGTTTCAAGTGGTTTCTTCTTTTCAGGTGCAGCTTCTTTTTTGTCCTTCTCTTTTTTCTAACAGTTCCATAAAATTAAAAACAAATATGTAAATGAATGAATTGCAAAAAAGATGATGATGAGAAAAGGCAGGAGTAAAGAATAGTTAGAGGATATCAAGTTATACCACAGAAATTGAACAGGTCACAACAAGTCAATATACATTGAATACTAAAATAGAACCATCAACTATGTGCAAGTAATATATTGGTTCAAAAGAAAACATTCTTCTACCTCACTTCTTTTTTCTAAACAAACTTTTCACTGAATCTATTAAAAGTTAAAATAAAAGAAACCAAAAGATCTATATCAAAATACCCCATATGGCGTCACAATAATCTGATCCAATTAAAATTGATTATAAAGGAGGTATAATTATCAAAAGAATTTGAAAGTGTACACCGATTAGAATAAAACCCTGCTCCTGCTTTTATTGTTAAAGATTCACTGATTCCTCTCTAACCAAAGTTCACAAAGAAAGGATTTCTTTTTCTTAAAACCATGGCTGGGCTATGCAACAACTGTAAAATATTTTCCTTCACTATTCCATCAAAGCACCAATTCTCCCCAAAATTTGAAACAGTGCACAAGTAATGTTCTCTCACAAGATGAGAGAATTCTCTCCAAACTATTCAAAAGATATGAAAAATAGAACAGAATACAGTTTCCCTTCAATAAAGGTCTTTGCAACATTTTTCAATAGTTTATATTACCAAAATATGAGTAGGCAGGCCAATAAAGAAATGTAGGCTTTACCCCCGGATCAGTTTTCTTAGTGTCTGGGTTCAGTTGAGGCTTATCTGAAACCTTGGTGCTTTGCGAAGACTTCTTGGCGTTTGAATCTTCCTCCACATTGTTGGCAACAACTTTTCCCTGCAACTATAATTAATAAGACTTTTAATTTGTTCATGCAACGGAATTTCTCAAAATGCGAGTTATTAACCATCAGTAATTCAAATGCATACTTCTTGGGAACAAACTCCATGAATTTGTATGAAACTTGAAAAAATCAATCTAGCTTTTAGTTTTTTTAGAGAAAAAAATATATTTTATGAAATATCCATCTCCTTAAAAAGCTTTGCTGCTTCAGCTAAGCCAGAAATGGAGGAACCCACAAAAACAGGGCAAAAGCACAAAGAAATTCACAAATACTAGAAACCAACAAGAACTTGCAATTTGAGAGTGAAGTGAAAACAATGTGAAAGCAACTGGCAGTTTGAAGTTAACAACATCAAACAGGTAAAATCAAAGAACAATGACAACACAGTACAGAACCCAAGGATAATCAACTAGAATAGAGAAAAACAATGAATAACGAATATTCAAATTTCAAAGTCAAATTGTAGCTAGGTCACACAAGGGAAGAATACTAGCTGACTTGATCTGGAAATTTATAGTCCATATTATGTGAACCAAACATAATTTTTTGGCATAACTTAGATGTTTCTAATGATAAATGGTATGATAGTGCAAACAATATACTTTTCACTTTGGAGCAAAACTCTAGCAGATGCAAAAGAATTAATTGCGCACTTACTGGAGGATCAAAGTTGCATTTCTCTAGCTGTATCTTTTGAAACAACTCCCCAATATTCTCTTTGTTCTGTTAAAAACACAAAATGATGCAAGTATTAATTAGCTCAAGTCATGGAACTAAACCACAATAATATTGAAGCCAGAATAAAAGTGGATTCAAAGTATAAATAAACGACTAAAAAACCAATATTAATACTCATTTTTGCATGTCTGCGATAAAATCAACAATCAAAACCAGAAATATTCTCAGCATGCAATTGGTAAGCAGTCAAGGCATTAAAGAAGTAGACCCACCTGGATATAATCTATCCATCTTAAAATGTGTGGCAACTTTTCTCTCTCTGCTGTTGAAAGGCCAATCTAGCAGTAATCAATAAGGTCAGATCTCACTGGAATCTCTACTTTGGTCAATCTAAAAGTAATTTTTTGAAATCCTATGTAAAACTAGTCCTCGAAATCCAAGAACCGTATGCAAAAGATCCATCGGCCATTTGAACAAGGATCTAAGCATGAAAACGTGAAATGAAATGTGTATACATAATATGAAGAAATGATGACATTCTTGAAAGAAAAGAATGATCTTAAATATAGACATTTTGTCATAAAATGCAAGAATGCTTACCACAGAAGGGTGTAGTACTGAAAACACAATTACATCAGCTTCAGATGTCTTCAATCCATTACCCAAAAGTACAGACTTTTGAACCAATTCTTCATTTAATTGTTTGAGAACCTCAAGGCATGCCTTAGAATCTACAGGAAAGCTGTCTGCAAATGTAATCCATTTCATCACCTGCAGCAACCATCATAACCGTTATGGTAATGATAAAACAAAAAGTTACACTAAAACATAAATTTTCAATTTTATCAGATGTCCGTTCGGGAAATCTAAAACATAAAAATTTCAAACGGCTGCATATCTGGCCTTCATAATACATGTATTGGCAAGGTTCCTTGGGAAGAAAGATCTTCCCTATGGACGCTACTAAGTGCATGTGGAAGGTTAAAGCTTTCGTTTGGTCCCTTTTCTAGCAGTGAATCTACATTTGATAGAGAGTGCAGAACACAAATTCCCACATATTTTCTTGTTCCCCGCTTAGTGTCTGGTGCAAGTCTGCTTGTGAAGATACATATTAATTTTTATTGGTTGGTCCATTGGTTAAGCACGTTTGGGAGAAAATCCTTAATACCTTCAATTTGAACTTTGGTTGGTCTACCGATATTTGAGATTTTCTATTTCCCTCTTGTCGTCAGGCATCCCTGACCCCAATAAAATAAAAGCTAACACTCTTCAGTTAAACTGTACTTTTCCTAATCTTTGTAAAGTTTGGATTGAGAAAAGAGCATAGCTTCAAGGTTCATAAAGAACTTGGGAGGACTCTTGAGGCACTATTGTTTTCAACTGTTATAATTGATGTCTTCTCTCAAAGGATTCTAGAAACTGATCTGTTTCTTCTATTTTGACCAATTGGAGAGCTTTGCGAAAATCTCCTTTGTGAAATTGGGGTGGATTCTTTTCTTATCTTTTGTACTCTTTTCACTTCCATGAAAATTCGTGCTCCTATAAAAAACTTCTAACAATATGAAATTCGAGTACAGTCAGCATAGTCGTCAAGGTCAAATGCAACAAAGGAAAATCAATGAATGGAACTTCGGAATAATGAAAGAGTGAAAAATATTCAACCTTACCTCATCATTATCATCGATAGAAGCACCATTTCTTGATGTTTTCAAGAGGTTTACTACATAGGTCTTAAAATCCATACTTTCTCCGGTTAATGAACTCTGAAACAAATAGCAATTTAACTTCAGTAACAAAATTCCAATGACAATGCACAACACGGAAAAGAAAGATTGTAAACAAGTGGTACCGAAGCTCGTAATCGTTGGACGGATGAATCATTTCAAAAAACAAATGAGGCAATCAACGGAAACTACATTAACATATTTTACTGCTAAAATTCATGTCTGGAGATGATTCCACGACTTCATCTAACTCCTAAGAGAAACTAGACAAACCATGATCATATCCATAAAATAATACAGTGCATAGAATTATTCCTCGTACACGTAAAGTCAAATCAATTTCACAATATGGAGCAGCCAATACCAATAAATGTCGAGTGAAACAAGAGAGAAGATTGGTCCGTATAAGATCAGAGATTCACGGCGTTCGACAGCAGGTTAAGAGAGAAGAAGCTTACAAAATCTAAGGAGAAGTGTTTGGCCAGCACCGATGCGACCAACTGCTTCCTATCTAACGCAGAACCTCCATTGGCAGCCATTTCAAGCTTTTCAGTGATGAACTGCTGAGAATTCTTTCTACTCGGACAGTCGATCAATCACTGATAGGGTTTTTCAATTTTCAGAAGCTTTGCTAATGGCTCTTCTTTGTTATGGTCACGGACTTCAAAGGCACGGCCCATCAAGCAATTGGCCCAATAACTGCTTTCTGTTCCATGATTTTTTAAAAAAAAAATTTTAATATATATTTCGCTTTAAAAAAAAATCAAATTTTTAAAATTTTGATTTTCAACTGCTTTAAAATTAATTGCCTCTCCCACACAAATATTTTTTATCGCACAATTTTTTTTCGATGCTCTATGCTTAATTCCGCTCCGACTTTCCTATGCATCCTCTTGTGGCATGGTCACATTACTTCTCATTTTTATTAGTGAAGATTATCCGTACAGACCAACACAAATCTTTCCAACGTGTTTTTTGTCATTACTCGCGTGCATCCTAAAAAAATTCCAAAAAATTGTCTAACATAAAATTGCTTCAAGCAAATCACATTTAATTTGGAGTTTCAATTATACATCTGGTTAGTATTGGTATTGGTAGTAATTTTTAATTATTTTAAGTTTTTTTTGTAACTTAAAAAATAATAATTAATTAAAGTTGTGTTAAATAGAAACATTTTTTGAAATTCAAATGGCTACAAATCCTCAATTTACGAGTTTAATGTCCTTTATAAATAACATCAATCTACGTGTACTGAAAAGATGGCTCCTTGGGCCATTTTTGGGATGCATTTAATTCACTTTTAATTTATATTGTTTTAAAATTTTCGAACCTTTCCCTACCAATAATGAATGCCCATAATGGGTAGTGTAAAGTTTATTCAATTTTAATGGTCATTTTCATAAATTTTTATTCATCGAATTATTCATATTTATGGCTCTATTTTTAAATAAAATTCTTAAATTTTTCAAACTTCGCCCCACTTCATTAATTCTCAACAACAAAATTAATTAGATGTTTTTTTTTTCTAATTTTTAAATCTTATAAAAAAATAATTTCATAATACTCACCAACGTATTCTAAGTTTTATTTCATTTCAATTTAGCTTTCACAATTTTCAAATTTTTAATCTATAAATATATATATATAATTGCTCAAGTCCACCGCTACCAAATATTATTCGCTTTAGCCTGTTACATATCGCCATCAACTTAACGATTTTAAAACGTGTATGTTAGAGAGAGATTTTTACGCATTTATAATGAATCTTTTTGTTCCCCTCTCTAACCGAGATGGGATCTCACAGTCTATCTCAGGGAGTCAGTATTTTCATTGGCACACCATCTGATATCTGACTATGATATCATTTGTAATAGCTAAAACTTATTATTGGTAGATATTGTTCATGTTATATAGTTACGTATCGTTGTTAGCATCAACGGAATAAAATGGACATAAACTATACCTAGACCAAAACCGATAAATTACCACAAAGTTGTGTAACGGGGGTCAAAATGGTGTGGGGCTTTGCATTAAATTAAAGAGAGGAGTAATTAATTCCCTCGACCAACCCTCATTACCTAACTTTTACCATTTATTGTTCTCTTCTTCTAAAACATTAATTTTGATATTATGTTAAATTTCAAATTTATGAATATATCGACGAAATTGACGAAATTAACATTGTACATAATTAATTATTTAAATTCTTCCTACTTCTAAATTAGATTATAAATTACTAAAAATACTCAAAAACTTTAAAATTTGTCTTAAAAAAAATAATAAAAATAACATTTTCTTTAAATTTTTAAAAAGTTTAAAAATATCCTTAATATATTTTAAAATACTAAAAAACACCACTACGATTAATTTTAGATGAAAATCGTAAATATTTTGTTTAAAAAAGTTTCTTTAAGAATTTTAAAAATATATTTTTTAATTTTTTTAAGTTAAAAAATATATTTACCGTCAGTACCACGTCTCATAATACTCATGAACTTTTAAAAGCAACATTTAAAAGTTCCTACATAATCTATGAGATGTTAATAGACAATTTTCGTCATATATTGACAACAATAATTTTTTTTATAAAATTAGAGTGTATTAATGTTACTCTTAAAATTTGACGAGTATTTTCTAAATATAAGGTTAACAGTAATTGGTAAATAATATTTTTTTAAATTGAAAGGTATTAATAAACATTTTTAAAGTTGAAGGTGTTTTTGAAATAATATTACAAAATCAATTATATTTTTTTTTATATAAATATTTTTTAAGTTTAAAGGTATTTTATAGGTTAAATTAATGTTTTTTTACTATGCATTATTTTAACTTAATGCTTAATTTTTCTTTTGTCTTAAAAAAATAATCTTTTTTTTTAAACCACATAAATATTACATAAAAAATATAATTTTTTACAAAAGAAAAAAAAAAGTTATTTAATAATTCATAAAAATTATTAAAAAAAATACAGTCTCAGGCTTTCGGTTGAGGACAGGCAGCCCTGTTGAATTAAATTGATGATGGGTCAACTACAGTAAGATAAGCCACGTCAGCATCCAACTAGGATGCCCTGAAAATGCGTAGATCTAACCACGTGCCAGACGGCCTATTTAATTGTCTCGACCTATCTACGTGTTCTCTCTCTCTCTCGCTCTTCCACTTATTAAAACCCCCCAAATTCCCCCTTCTCTCTATAGCAATTACAGAACTCTCTGTTTTTACTGTCAACTTCACATATCCACCGGCGACGGCGGCGGCGGCGGCGATGACGGCTGTTCCGACTACTTCCCTCAACTAACCGCCGGGTTCCTCTTCCCCTTCCTGAAACTGTTTCGGAGCTGTACGAGTTTCTTCTCTCAGTGTTCGTTACCGCATTCTTTTTAGTCTGAAGAATCTTCGCTCTGCAACTCTTTAACGGCTCTCTGCTTTTTCTCTTCGACAATCTTCGTAAACTCCGACCGATATTTCTTTTAATGTGCTCTTGCTGCGCCTTGGATTTGGTTTTTCTTCGTTTCTCTACGTTTTGAAGAGTCCTTTTCGTTTTCCGTTTCTGGCTTCTGAGATTTTTCTTGTATTTCTGTGGTGTATAGCGAACTAGCTTAGTTTCTAGTTAATTTATTCTCAGTTTGCGCCATTTTTGAGTTTTTTTTATCAGAGGAATTTCTCCGAGGTCTCTGTAATTGTGGTGTTTATTTATTTGGTATCAGTATCTTCCATCTATGGCTTTTTTGTGCTGGCTTTGTGTTTGAAGTTAGTGGACTGTGCGAGCATTGTTGAAGATGAAACGGCTGCTTGAGCTCATTGTGTTGTTCGTTTTGGCTCCACTCTGTGCGAGATGTCTAAACCTATCTTTAAACGACGACGTTTTGGGCCTGATAGTGTTTAAAGCTGCTGTTGAAGATCCAAAGCAGAACCTCGCGACCTGGGACGAAGATGACGATAGTCCCTGCAACTGGACTGGTGTTCAATGCAGTCCCAGATCCAAACGGGTTGTCGAGCTCAACCTCGACGGATTCTCTCTCTCGGGTCGGCTCGGTCGAGGGCTTTTCCAGTTGGAGTTTCTGCAGAGATTGTCGTTATCAAAGAACAATCTCAGTGGAAATTTAAGCCCCAATTTTGCTCGAGTGGATAATCTTCAGGTGATTGATTTGAGCGGGAATAATTTGTCTGGAACTGTTCCAGATGATTTTTTCCGTCAATGTGGGTCTTTGAGAGTTGTTTCTTTGGCCAACAACAAATTTGATGGGAAAATTCCTGATAGTTTGAGCTCGTGTGGGAGTCTTATTGCTGTTAACTTGTCCTCGAATCAGTTTTCGGGTCCTTTGCCCTCTGGGGTTTTGTCTCTCAGTGGGCTTCGATCATTGGACTTGTCTGATAATGCTCTGGTGGGTGAAATTCCAAAGGTAATTGAGAATTTATATAACCTGCGGACTCTTAACTTGAGGAAGAATCAATTTTCTTCACAGATTCCTGATGGTATTGGCAGCTGCTTGCTTCTGAGGTCCATTGATCTTAGTGAGAATTCATTCTCTGGGAACCTTCCTCAGACTATGCAGAAACTTGTTCTTTGTAGTGATCTGATTTTGAGCAGGAATTTGTTCGAAGGAAATATTCCAGAGTGGATAGGAGAAATGAAAAGCCTTGAAACTCTGGACTTTTCCGGGAACAATTTCACAGGTCATATTCCAACTACAATGGGGAATCTTCAATATCTAAAAGTATTAAATCTCTCTTCAAATGCCTTTACTGATAGCTTTCCAGAGTCTGCGATGAAATGCCAAAACCTTCTGGCACTAGATATCAGTCATAATTTCATCATGGGTAATCTTCCAGCGATTGGAAGTTTAGCCAAGCTGCAGTTTCTGAACCTGTCCGGGAATTCTTTTGTTGGACCTATTCCAGAAACTATTGGAGATCTTAAAGCTTTGAGCGTTCTCGATTTGAGCAGAAATCGTCTGAATGAAAGCATTCCCAAAGCGATTGGAGGAGCTGTGTCCCTAATGGAACTGAAGCTGGATGAAAATTTTCTAGGGGGTGAACTTCCCTCTTCAATTGGTCACTGTTCTTTCCTTACAACTTTGTGAGTTTTCTATCCTGATTTGCTTGTCCACTTTTGATTGTTTAAATTTCCATATGCATTTTCCAGCATTGCAGTATCTATAAACCATTTCACCTAAAACTTAGGCATTTGCTGGAAATATCTACTTGTTCAAGATGCACCAAAACTGTTGTCTTTTGCTTGGATTGGGTTGTAGTTAATCTTATGACTTTCGTTAGTTCCATTCATTTTGTTCTTAGTTTCTGAAAGGCTGGTTAGAATCTGGAGGTCGCTTAGCTTTGAATATGATTTCGTTTGATACATTTATCTTTGTGAAACTTTGCAGGTTCACATCACACAATAACTTAACTGGCCCGATACCTGCAGAGTTAGCTAAACTCTCTTATCTCCGAAATGTCGACTTATCCTTTAACAACCTCAATGGAACTCTTCCAAAGCAGTTGTCTAATCTTCCAAACCTTCTTTTGTTCAATATTTCTCATAACGACCTCAAGGGTGAGCTGCCTGGTGGTGTATTCTTTAACACCATCTCCCCTTCATCCGTAGCTGGAAATCCATCCCTTTGTGGCTCTGTCGTTAATAAGTCTTGCCCTTCTGTTCTTCCAAAACCTATTGTGCTCGATCCCAACTCCACTTCAGATTCCATTTCCAGCTCACTGCCTCCAAGTACTAATCTCAGAAGAAATAGAAATATCCTCAGCATTTCTGCACTGGTTGCCATTGGCGCCGCTGCTTTCATCATCATAGGCATCATATTGATCACCATCCTCAACAGTCGTGTTCAACCGCCCACGTCTTCTTTGTCTGCAGCTGCACTTGCATTATCCATAGGGGATGATTTCAGTCATTCCTCCAGCCCTGATGCGAATTCGGGAAAGCTTGTGGTGTTGTCAGGAGAGCTTGACTTTAGCGCAGGAGCACATGCCCTGCTGAACAAGGATTGTGAGCTCGGGTGCGGTGGGTTTGGAGCAGTTTACCATACCGTTCTGCGGGATGGACACTCTGTTGCAATCAAGAAGCTCACAGTTTCTAGCCTCGTCAAGTCCCAAGAAGATTTCGAGAGGGAAGTTAGGAAGTTTGGGAATGTCAGGCACCAAAATCTGGTGACACTCGAAGGCTATTATTGGACTCCGTCACTACAGCTTCTTATATACGAATATGTCTCTGGAGGTAGCTTGTATGGACTGCTACATGAAGCATTGGATGACAATGTCCTGCCATGGAATGAGAGGTTCAACATAATTCTCGGCACAGCAAAAGGACTGGCTCACCTGCATCAATCAAACACTATCCACTATAACATAAAATCCAGCAATATTCTTATTGATTGCAATGGTCAACCTAAGGTGGGAGACTATGGTCTAGCAAGATTGCTGCCAATGTTAGACCGTTATGTTTTAAGCAGCAAGATCCAGAGTGCGCTCGGTTACATGGCACCAGAGTTCGCTTGCAGGACAGTGAAAATAACTGAAAAATGCGACATGTACGCCTTTGGTATCTTGATTCTGGAGATAGTTACAGGAAAGAGGCCTGTCGAGTACATGGAAGACGACGTAGCAGTCCTCTGTGACATGGTCAGGGTAGCAGTGGACGAAGGAAGAGCTGAAGAATGCATCGACAGTAAGCTGAGGGGGAATTTCCCAGCCGCAGAGGCCGTTCCCGTATTGAAATTAGGCTTGATCTGCACCTCCCATGTGCCATCAAACCGACCCGAAATGAGAGAAATGGTCAAGATACTGGAGATGATCAAATGCCCATCAGAATTACAAGAGTTGGGATAAACTCAACCAAGGAAACAAGAGTAGATTAACCCGGGATTTGCTTGGATCCAGTAGTTTTTGGCATACTGTACTTTTTTCCTTCTTACTGTAATTTATTTTCCTTGAGAAGTCACAGGATTCAGCCATTTTTACTTGGATTACTTTGATTTACTCTCAGCCTGATTATGATCTGCATTTTTCTATGATAAAAGCTGAGGAGGCAACATCATCAGATTCTCTCAGGACATTTTTAAACTCTCTCTTCTCTGAGGTAACTTTTCTTTTTCAGGTTTTGCTGTTCTTGGCAGCTTTCTGTTGGGAAAAGACAGGCTTTGACTTATCTCCATTGGTCAAAATTGTGGGTTTTGAATCTCAATGGAAAATGAAAAGAAGTACAAAGGAGAAGGTCAGAGGGGCTCCAGAGCCAAGATTCTCAAACCCACTTCAAAACAAAAGAATGAATCCAATCTGGTGAGTGAGATTTTATAATAATTTAAGTTTTTTTAAATGTTTTCAATATTTAAATACCTATGTCTTAATTGTCTCCCAATTTTCTATTAAACTCATTTGTTTCTTCCTTGTTGTTTTCAATTCCCTCCACCTTATTATTCTCTAAGGCTAAAATAGACTTTTTAGTCATTGAAATTCGAACTTTAGTAGCTATTTGATTCACGAGTTTCCAAACCTACTACTTTTTGAACCAACCCGTGGTCAACTCTACTTAGGTACCCTTTAGAAACTCATTAAAACTCAAATATTAGGTAGCAGTGGGCATTTGATTACAATTAATTCAATTATCAACCACATGGCCCTTTGGAATTCTTTAATTAAGAGTGTAAGAGAATATAAAATTTGGCCCTTTGGAATTCTTTAATTAAGAGTGTAAGAGAATATAAAATTCTGATAACAGAGGGGTTGAATTAATAATTTAGCCCCTGATTATTGTGCCTTTTAAAGAATTCTTAAAAGTTTTTTATTATTTTTTATTTACCATAAAGTAAATAAAAGAGAAAATTTAATCAAAATTAGTATAATGACAACTTGGAGCTATTTGGTTATCTCTTCTATGAGAGAATATTTAGAATTTGGAAGCCTATTATTTAAATGCTGACGGATAATGCTGCTTTATTTTTTATTTTAAAAAATGGTACTGTTTTTCTCATCCATTTTTTTTAATTAAAAACTATTTTTTAGTTTTCAAAATCCACTTGAATTTTAATAAATAAATAAATAAATAAGAGAAAATTGATATAATTTGAAGGAAAAATAAAAGAATATCAGAGAAAAGATGGAGAAGGGCGGTGCGGCAATTCGTTCCAATTTCCAAATTTGTTTCCTTTGTTGGAAGGAACACACCCATATTCTGACGGAACCCAGAACCCATCACTCTTTCAGAACCTGACCCTTAACCTTCTCTCTGAGAAATTCTCCAATTCCCAGCTTCCCTTTGTCCCAAATTCCACTCTCTCAAAACCCACCATGCCCCCTTCGCCATAACATCCGATTTCCAATTCCAATCCAACCCCACCTCCTCAAACATGTCCTCCCAACACATCAATGCCCTCAACTCCCACCTCCTCTTCCAACACGAAGCCATCCCCTTCAATTCCTCCACCACGTCGCAGCGCCGCGTCACCGACCCAGCTCCCAAAACCCGCGAGCTCTGCGGTTTCATGGACGACAAGCTCTTCCCTGCAGAACGAGATCGATTCTTTGCCCATCAGGGTGGCGATTTTCGCCAGAGTTTGTTTTGTGATGGCCGGAATTGGAATGGGAATGGGAGTGGGAGGACTGGAAGTGGGAAAGGATCGGATGAAGAAGATGAGGATGATGATGACGACGACGACGAAGATGAAGTCGATGATGACGATGGCGATGTTGAAGGACTTGTTTCTTTGGATGATGTTAATAAGTCCAGAAAAACTGGTAACCCCAATAGCAGCAACAATGAGAGAAGCGATCAGAGTGGTGGGGGCTTGAAGAATGGGACGAACAAATTGGGCAATGGGAAGCCTAAGCAACATTCTTCTTTTGGTAAGGGATTTGTACTTTCAACTTTCATTTCCCGAATAGAAAATGATTCTAGAATGCTCCAATTTGGGAAGTTTTGTTGATTTTTCTCATGGGTTTTAGGTGGAACTTTGTTGGTCAAGGATGGGATGGCTGCCCCTTCAGGGAGTAACACAGGAGAAGCTCAGAGTGAGAATCACCAACAGGGAAGGTTGGGGAATTACCCAAATGCTGTTACAATTGCAGAACATGACAGTGAAACGTATTATTCCCAATATTTGCAAGGCACTGAGGGGTCTGCTTCTGGACACAAGGATTTGGCTATGGAAACTGGATGTGGGTTTGGAAGAAGGGATGTTTTTCTTTTGGGTGAGCCTGGAGAGTCTCTCAGAGCAATTCTCACAGACCCTGTGACGTGAGTTCTTAGTGTTTCCATTATGTTTCATTACTTGTTCTTACTTGTTCTTGCATCAAAATGTGTAGTTTCTGACTTTTTTTTTTCTCATCTCAATTGTTTCTGGTAATATATTTACTTTGATTTATTGTTCTTCATGGAATCAGGGGCTCTCTAATGGATGATGCAATGATATTACCGTGTGGGCATTCCTTCGGTAGCGGTGGAATAGAACATGTTCTTAGACTAGTGAGTTACTGCGAAGATTACTGCTCATATTTACTGAAATTCCTTTTCATTATGTTATCTACCATTCTTTTCAACATATTCAAATGTAGGAGGCACATTGAAACTGTTTGGTGTCTAGTATCGTTACGTTTTGTATTGATTGCGAGCATATTAACGTCAAAACATTGTAAAGTTGGCTTTGGATTTGAAGTTGTTTTACTCATCCTTCGTTTCGATCCATGCTGATTTATTTCCAGAATTTCAGTCTAGTATAGTCTTTGAAATTTGTCAACGCCCTGGTCGAGGTTCTTCTATGCAAAAACTATTTCAAATATGTGCTCTGTGCTATAAAACTGAGTCTACTAACTTGTGTGCAGCAGAAACGCTCGAACTCTCAAGTCCCGTTTGATTTTTGGTTTTTGGCTTTGAATATTGTGCTTGTTTTTTTTTTCCTCATTTCCCTACAATGAGTTTCATCTTTCTTATATGAACATTTGAATTCATAGCCAAATTCCATAAACAAAAACAAGTTTTTGAAAACTACGATTTATGAATGTTCTCTCTGTTGCAAGCGTGTGTGTTACCTGACTTATGCACCTCGATATGCATTGCTATTTGGCTTCTCTGTTGATATGAATCAGTTAAGTACCTTGATGACCTCGGTTTCATAGCGTTTTTGCATTTCTCGTGATGTCTTCCCAGAAATCTTGTTACACGTGTTCTCAGTTGGTTTCTGAAGACTTAATTGCCCAAAACTTATGTGAGTTTTTCTGCACTTATAACTTTTAACATCTCTTTACTGCTATTCCCAAAAATGCTCGATGTTTTTCGAGGTTTAATTGCTCGTGTTTTGTTGTAAGTTCTCCTAGAAGTCAGGACTGTAGGTTGCAAGAATTTCCATTGTTCTAATCTCACATTGTTAGATCCCAAAGTACATTTTGGATTAAAAATAAAAATATAGGAGAAGGTTTTGTATCCCCCAGAACGACGAAGTAATGTATAGATCGATATAGTCTTTAAAGATTATTTACAAAATTATGTGAACGTTAAGTGATCGTCTTTTTCATATCGTGTATTTGTATCTTCAGCTCTTCAAGCTGCAGTCCGAGCATTCCGTCGGGAAGAAGAATTGTTATTTTACCGCTCCCCGAAAAGGAGAAGGGAGAGGTTTGAGCAGGTATTTCCATTGTACCTCAGGACCGTAGTTTCTTAAGCCTGCTAATATGAGATACTAAAATCAAAGGGGGGAGGCCAGGAATAGTGTAACGGCCTAAGCCCACCGCTAGCATATATTGTCCTCTCGGACTTTCCCTCTCGAGTTTTCCCTCAAAGTTTTTAAAATGCGCCTTCTAGGGAGAAGTTTCACGCCCTTATAAAGGGTGCTTCATTCTCCTCCTTACTGACGTGGGATCTCACAATTCTAGTCTTTTCTATCACTCAACCACTATATTCAGTTCACTTGTGGCAAGTTCTATGTAGGACAAGGTTGGCTATAGTGATTTGACTATGGGTACTCGAAGGGGTCGAGGCGTTCAGTTTCCTTTTGCAGTGACAGATCGGGTAATTATCAAGGTGCGCAACAAACCAAACTCTTATTTAGTTCCTATATTATTGCACGTCGAAACTAATATCGCAACTAAAAATGGATCAGGGGAACAAGAGGACACCGCTGCGTTTCGTGGGACGTGAAGCTGTTGTTACAACACAGTGTTTGAATGGATGGTTAGTCATCGTTTCAGTCTTTTGTGGGTTTAAATCTGATCATAGTTTATCTTCTTGTTCAAGAACTTTGATATAATAAAACCTAACATCTGAAAGTTGAAGAGCGAAAAATAAGGACTTAAAAAGTCGAAAAGTTTAAGGAGGAAGACATGAATGTATCTACTCTTTGTTGCAGGTACGTCGTGAAAACACTAGACAATGCAGAGAGTGTAAAGTTGCAATACCGCTCGCTTGCGAAGGTTCCGAACGATAGAGCATCAAAAACGACAGCAAGTAAGATAGCACCTAATTGGGTTTAGCCTTGCAAAATATAAAGATTATAGAAACTTGAGTTCGAGACGCATTAGAAGCCTAGTTTTTCGAGGCTGATTATGTTGTATTTAGAACACACATAGAAGAAGAGAGTGATATTATGTAAATATTGTTGTTGGGTTTGAGGAGAGGTAGAGGATGAGTTTTGAGATAGGATTAGCCTTTTGTGTTCTTAAGTAAAGATCTCACCTAAATTTTGATGTGGTTTGGATGCTTTTTCAATATTCATTTCATTCAGTCGTGAATGTTGATCTTGCTTTATTTGTCTTATAAATTATATTAAAATATTATCTTAAAACATTTTAATGTTACTTTTAAAATCTCATATGTATTTTTTAAACGTGATACTAAAGCTTAAAGGTATTATTGAAATAATATTTTTTATTTTAGACCTGAATTTGTATATTTATTTTTTAAAAGCATTAACACTAATTTATTTGAAATTAACTTATTACAATAAATAAGCTCATAATGCAAACAAGAAGTCCCCAAAAAAAAACAGGAAAAGAAAATGTTAGCAAATTGCAAAGTAAAAAAGATTTGTTTTCCTTTCCTTCTCAGAAACAGGACACATTCTCTGAGAACAGGAAGTTGCAGGTTGAATATATGGAAGCTGCAGCTGCCCCCACAGCTAATGCTCTCTCTTCCCTTGTTCTGCAAAAACAACAACATTTCCGTGAGTGCTCGAGCCCACTTGCACACATCTCAACTATTCTCACGAGAAAACTACATAACCCCGTCAAGAGTTATGCTTATAACATCACGGTCGTCCTTATGCCCTGATTAAAGTGTACTCTATGTGTGAGATCAATCCCACATCGGTTGGAGAGGAAAATGAAACATTCTTTACAAGGGTGTAGAAACCTCTTCATAGCACATGCGTTTTTTAAAACCTTGAAAGGACGCCCAAAAGGAAAAGCCCAATGAAGACAATATTTGCTAGCAGTGGGCTTCGGCTGTTACAAATAGTATCAAAGCTAGATACTAGGCGATGTGCCAGCGAGGAGGCTGAACCCCCAAAGGGGTGTGGATATGAGGCGGTGTGCTAGAAAGGACCCTGGGCCTCGAAGGAGGGTGGATTGGGGGGTCCACATCGATTGGAGAAGGGAACGAGTGTCAGCGAGGACGCTGGGCCTCGAAGGGGGTGGATTTGTGAGATCCCACATCAGTTGAGGAGGAGAACGAAACATTTTTTATAAGGGTGTGAGAACTTCTCCCTAGTAGATACGTTTGAAAAACCTTTGTTTGGTTGAGTTTATGAAATTTCTCGTTAATGATAGAGATATCTAAGCTTTTGAAAGCACAAGGAATAAAGTTGGAGCCTAACCTTGAGTCGTTTTGTGTTTCTCCCGATTGCTGTGAGCCGAAAGCTGCCCCCCTCGACTGAACATGGTTCAGCCCCTGATCAGAGTGCATCTGCATTTCTTTTACTTGGTTCAACCAACTTTCCTGAGTCCAAACCGCATTGATCGGATTTGTTGCCGAGGAAAATTCGTATGAACGAAAGTAACCGAATAGAACAATGTCGAGTAGTATACTTACTAGTTGTTTCTCTTCTTCAGCAAGAGCTTTATCCATCTCATTAAACAGTTTAGCCCATCTTGCTTGATGGAGATCAGCAGTGGACATAATCGAAGTTTTGTCGAGTGAACTCTTCGCAACATAAGGATCGTTCTCTTCATTACACGGAAATTCTTTAGCTATTAGAAACGACAACTCTGTAGAAATTACAGCTCGAACCCTTTTTTTACTACGTCGTAGAGCTGCATAATAACATATGTCGGATTTATTCGTAACAGCCAAATGCAGACTACAAAAGAACAAGAAACTTACCTGAGAGACGTCCTTTAATGTCTTGGTGTATCAGTTCCAACCATTGAGAAGCAACGGTAGCAGCTGAATAACAATCGTGCACGTGTAACGACATAGAGTAATAAGCAATATTTCGAAACGGTTAGAGAGTAACGAGGAATGCTAGAGGAGATACTGACCTTTAAGAGAAAGAGATGAAATACAGGTCATGTTTTCTTCTTCTTCTTCATCATTAGACACTGGACAAGCATTCTCAGACACAGCATGTGACGATGACAGCTCGGGTGCAAGAGTTTCTTTGTCGTTCATAGTGCTCGATTCAGAGGCTCGATCCAACATGTTTTGTCTATAGTCCACACCTTCGGCATCCGTTATAACAGATCTTGTCAAGGAGCATCCACTTTTTTGCCTGCTAGCAGGAACATTGTGTGGAGGGCCATACTTTTGAGAAGAACCAAATACATTCCTCTCAGGATCATTGGTATTGTCAAGATCCCTTTTGGTTCCTGCTTTAGCAGCATGTTTCTTTTCTGCTAGAAGCTTATTTGCCAGGCGTTCGTTTTGTTCGTTTTCTTGTTTCTCAGACCGTACAATTGCCTCGATAATCGAATGGACCTGTTTTCGATTTCTTACATGGTTTATGATCCCGGGATTCAGTTCAGTAAGCAAACCACTTGGAGCAGCAATCTTTGTAAACCGATCGATCTGCTCCTTCTTTGCAAGCTCCAACTTTTTCTCTCTTTTAGCAATCTCCATCTTCTTATTAACGCCATCGTTTTTACTTCTCCTCCCACGTTGCTTCGGTGCCGGTATGCCTCCATGAGAAGCCGAAAGAAATCCATTTTGCTTCATCTCCTTCCAAATTCTTAATGGATCTTTCTCTCCCAATCGACCCGTAGAGCTAGCGCATTCAGAAGAACGCTGTGACTTCAACACATTACGTTTCTTCAAAGGGCGAGCGATTTCGAGGTTTACAGAGCTAGAAACATCTTCTACATTGAGGTCTAAATCAATACCTCTTGGAGCTACACGAGTACCATTATCATTCCTAAGCTCGTGTTGTTTTTCAGAAATGTTAGCCAAATCCATATTATCAGAACCTGAACTTTTAGGAACACAAACTTCAGTATTAATCTCCTCAGCCAATCTCATAGGCACACCAATCGCTCGAGGCCTCTGTTCATCAAACATCTGACATTCATCACTAGCTTCTTTCATTTTCAAACAATTCCCCTGATGAACATTTAATGCTGCCAGACCAGTTTGAGAATAAGATGAACAATCTTGATATGAACAGAAGAGAACAATCCAAAAGGATATGAAAAGCCATTGAAAATGAACACCCAGAAAGTAAATTACAGAACCAGCAATTTCATACCAAAAGTCTAAGAATTAAGCTCCATTCATTGATTTCAAGAGAAACCCAAGATCAAGATTCAGAATTCCTACCTGGAGAACCACACATTGATCCAGAATCTCGCAATTTTATCCTGTTAAGATCAGCCTCACACTGTTCTTCAAAATTACCGCTACTCCTCTTCTCGCCCAAAGTCTATAAGACAAGGGGGAAGCCGATTCAAACAAGTATAAACTAAAGAAAACTGTAAAACCAAAGAACTCACCTTAGTTTTCGATCTGGGTGATGACGGAAGCGGGTCAGAAACGGGTCTGGAATCGCACCGATCATCCATTAGCTTAAAACCCAGTTAAAATCACAGAGAATCGCGTTAAAAAAAAATCAAAGAAATGTCATCGGTTGTTCGAATAACGAAGAAATAGGAGCGAATTTTTCAGGCGAGTTCAAATCTTTGGCGCGCAATCCCAAAGTAGTGTAAAGAAGCATGAAAATGGAAGAGGATTAGAGTTGACGAACCGATTAAAGACGTCGTGGGTTAGGGTTTTTTTAAGCTGCAAATCTACAGAATTTGAAATTTGCAAATTTCTTTTAAGATGAGGACAAAAAGAAAGTAATGGCGATTTGAATTAGAGTGATGAGAAGAGAGCGGGATGGATTTTGAAAATAGTGCACCATCGCCAAAATGGAGGGCTCCAATTATTAACGTGTCTTCAATGGAATTTGTTTCTTACAATGTATATATATAATATTATATATATATATATACACACCATGCAAGGCCCGCCATGGCAGACACAAGGTTAAACAACAAAAGTTCATAATTTCACAAATCAAGCCGATCTTTAAACATTCAACAAATAACATAATTAACAAAATCAAACCTATCTACACGTTAGGAGGTAGAACGATTGCCCTCCGTACAAAGAAAAATAATTCCACGTTGACTAATCAAGTGGACAATATCAAATACACGAGTGTTTATAATCAATTGAACAATACCATACCATTATAAAAATTCATGATTCCAAATATGATATCGGGCAATGTTTTTATCTTAACTTATTATTAAATGAAAAGGGTTTTTTGAAAAAGAAAGGAAATGCTATAATAACAATCTTTTACTTTTTTATCATTTATTTTGAGTTCAACTGTAAGAGAGAGAGAGACATTTGCATATGATTTTGGTAATAAAGAACATATTCCAATTCCAATTTCCATCTGCGCCGCGTTCTTGTGTCTGTTCCATATAAATAAAAAATTCTAACAAACCCAAAAAAGTTCTCTATGCGCCCAAAAACAAAGCACGAGTATGGAGGGACATGACCCACTTTGATTTAGAGGAGGCTCAAAACCTTCAATTCCATGGAAATCCCTGACCCATCCAACCAAATGGCTTCCTCTTCCAATCCCACCGCCCCTATTCGCGGTTCATTCCACCGCCGAGCCCATTCCGAGGTCCATTTCCGGATTCCGAGTGATCTCGATCTCGTCTCGGACCCTTTCGATGGCCCCTCTTCTGGATTTGGAGATCTGGGCTTCGAGGATGATCTATTGTGCACCTTTATGGACATTGAGAAGATCGGATCCAAAATCGACAATGGGTCGTCGTCGAAATCTGAAGGGGCAGACGGCGGCGGTGCTACGGCGGAGAATGTCGATGGGGAGAAAATCTCCCGCCCGAGACACCGTCATAGCAATTCCGCTGATGGGTCTTCCATTATGGAGTCTATTGAGGCTAAGAAGGCCATGGATCCCGATAAACTTGCAGAGTTGTGGACTATTGATCCTAAGCGAGCTAAGAGGTACTGTACCATTCTATTCTAACGTGCCCTTTTGGTTTTAGGCTCTGTAATGGCAATGTGTTTGTGTAATCTGATTCTTACATATGTTGCTTGCTTGTCGCTTGGACTTTTGCTTCATAGCTGGAAGATCGAATTACTGAATGCTGATTTCGTTTGAGTAAATGGGAACTAGTTCAAATTCAGATGGTTGACCTACAAGTGAAAATCACTATTAATTGGGGAGGAACGTACGAACTCGGGATCTTCGGATCTGATACCATGTTAAATACCGATGTATGGAGATCGATTTCGTGATCATTAGTTACGTGTCGGGCGGATTTAGCTATATATGAGATTTAGGAGAGACTCTTGTTAGATTAAAGCTCACTAGGTTTGTGACAACCAAATATTGTAGGGTCACTACCTTATGAATCAAAGAAATGGAGAAGAACGGTAGGGCTTGTTTGGAATAACTTTCTAACGACCTAAAAAAGTGTTCTTAAGCACTTGGAACGTCATTCCAAACGAGCTCATAATATCGTTTATATCTGATGTTTGGTTGGACATTCTAAGCTTGTTTAACTGTCAATGCGGCTGTCTTTATGAGCATTTCCTGTTTCTAGTTCGATAAGATATTTGCAGCTGGTTTTATCGTCTTTTCAAAGATAGGGGCGGTAATAAAACCGAACTTCACTTGCAGGATTTTGGCGAATAGACAGTCTGCTGCTCGGTCGAAAGAGAGGAAAGCTCGCTACATAATGGAGCTTGAGAGAAAAGTTCAAAGCCTTCAAACCGAAGCGACAACTCTTTCTGCGCAGCTCACATTGTACCAGGTTTTAATTCTTTGCCAAGTTCACGTTGAGTTTTGATTTGTTATTATTTCTAAAGGTTTGTGGCTGATGGGGCTGTTTCTGTGAGTATTGGTTCGTCGGCTCTGTAGGATGCTATTTAGTTAGGCCCGAGCGGTTCGATGTTGAGTCTACGTTTTTTTAGCTACCCTGATAAGATCTTTGGGTGATTTGGTGGGTGTGGTTATTTGGGCTATTTGGTTAGAAAGTGATAACCGAACTCGTAGGGCCATCTTTTCAACCGGAGACCTCGATCTAGATTTTCTAGTCGTTATACACTTAGTAATTATTCCTCTCTCAAAATTGTAGACTTTTTTTCGAGGGTTTAGGGGTGAGGGCTTGAGATATTTAGAGTTGCCCTCTGAGGTCTATGGTAAAACGGTGAGATCTCACGTTGGTTGAAGAGGGGAACGAAACATTTCTTATAAGAGTGTGAAAACCTCTCTGTAACAGACGCGTTTTAAAACCTTGAGGAGAAGTCTGGAATGGAAAACCCAAAGAGGACAATATCTACTAGCGGTGGGCTTGGACCGTTACAAAAAGCTCTAGAAAAACACTTGGATTTTCACAATAAATGGAGTCGGAGATTTTTTCTTTTAGGTGTTTGGTTTTCGGTGTGCCAAATAGAGATGTTATAACGAGACGATCGAGAAGTTCCTCCTCATCCACCCTTTGGAGAGGAAGGTTTTTGTGGCAAACGGGGTTGTGTGCATCAATGGCCTTTGGGGCGAGAGGAACCATAGAATCTTTAGAGGAATTTAGAGGAATCTTTCTGAAGTGTGGTCGAGATAACGGTTCTCTTTGTGCGTCGGTGACATGTTTTCTTCATTCTTTTTCTCTTTGAGCGTTGGTGAAAACGATTCATACTTTTTTTTCCTTTGACCATTTCATCTTGTTTTCTTGTTCTTTCTATCAGAGAGATACCACAGGGCTTTCAACCGAAAACACCGAGCTCAAACTTCGCTTACAAACTATGGAACAGCAAGCGCATTTACGTGACGGTATGCATCCACATATACCCCGTCTACGTATTATTAACGACCTAGCCCTCCTCGTTTAGCTTTTAGATGACCATGAATAATATGATATCCACTTGCTCTCATCTGCTTTAAATTCGCCTACTTCGATGCTCCCTTTGCTAAAACTTATTGTTCTTGAGTAGATGTTTGAATTTAAGAGCTATTGATGATACCTATATTTGGTCATGAGTTTGGTATCATGATACTTCCCCTTAGGTAACACCAGAAAGTCTTGGCCTTGGGCCAGCTTTTATTGTGCATTATACTCCTACTTTTCCTTTACCATTGAACGAAAAATAACGTGACGATGTTTTCTAAAATACAGCTCTTAACGAAGCATTGAAAAAGGAAGTCGAGCGCCTTAAGATTGCGACGGGGGAACTAATGACAGCTACAGATTCATATAACTTCGGAATGCTTCAAGTTTCACATCCCCAATCTTGCTTTCAGCCCCAACCGCAACCCGAACGACACAACCCGCAAAGGACTCAAAGACCCCAAGTTCATCCATTCCATTCTAGTTTACCAAACCCGCATCAAGCTATGTTCGTTGCATCCCACCAACCACACGCCTTGACAGAAATGTTTCAGCAGGATCCTATCAGCCGATTGCAGGGTCTCGATATCGGTAGCCAAGGCGCAGAAATATAGCCCGAAACCTCCTCCATATCCATTTGTGAAAGTAGCAGCACATTTTAACCCAATTTTTTCGCCAACCTACGCATCGACCTCCCCGTAACGAAAAAAAGGTGGCTTGTTCATAGATTGACCCTGTTAACAGACAATCTTTTTCCACATTCATATGTCGTTCGTTCGTTCCTTCCTTCCTTCGTCATACTCGACGGGATAGAAAAAATCATTCTTGTGATCTAAAGATAAGCTCTCTTGGTTGAATCTCTGTTTCATACTCCCATTTTACTCTCACTCTTGATCCTCTTTCAAGCAATTCATCATGTTCTTCATTCTTTATTAAGCTCAGCTCCAGTTTTTGTTTACATTGCTCTGTTTTATTGTTATTATTATTATTGCTACCATTATTATTGTCCACGTTTTAAGGATCATGGGGTCCCTCATGGGGCTGCCATTAAAGGGCACATGGTAGGCCACTCATCCAACACCCCTTAAATCTGCTTCAAAGGGAAACCCTCATGTGACTGACATATGTGGCTGCTACTCTTAGGCCCATTTCAATAGTCACTTTCTTCACCGTCAGCTAAACTTGTTCAATTTTTATTTTCGTGTTCAATAAATTGTAATTGTTATGACGTAACAACGTTAACTATATTCGTACAAGTACAAAATGGCAACAGCTGAAGGCGTGAGCTATTTGTCGGTATCTATATTCAAAGTTCGATCAATCGAGCTTTGATTTGCTTTCAAAGCGACTTATAATTAATGAAAAAGCACTTTTTGAGACGATGAAAGGGGCCTTTAAAATGGGTGTGTGCCGAACAGTAATTTGGTCTCTTTTTGTACAATTGACGGCCACACCACACCACACCACACCTCGTTTCTTCTCATCCATTCATTTTCCAACACATCTACGTGCCCTTCTAACACATTTTAACTCATTTTGAACACTCGGTCACGATATTTATGTATTGTAACAGTCCAAGTACACCGCTAACAGATATTGTCTACTTTAGCTCGTTGTGTATCGTCGTCAGTCTTACGATTTTAAAACTCGTCTATTAGAGAGAGATTTCCACACCAAATAATGTTTCGTTCCCTTCTCCAACTGACGTGCAATCTCATAATAACGTCATATCATTATCTTTGAAACTGACAAAACTAAATAAAAAGTATAATAAAAGTTTGATCGAAGAAAAAAAAAAAGCAAAACTTTACAAAGTTTATAAAGAGACAAAATCAAAGATTTTGTTATAAGAAAATTATTCGTGAGACATTTCGAAATAAATAAATTAAATTATTGACTTAAAAAAAGAAAATAAAAAAAAATGAATTAAAGAATCGTAACATTTATTTAAATTTATTATTATTATTTTTTATCACAGCGGTTATTTTATGGTAACCGACACACATATGACCTTTATTTATTTATGATTATTTTTTTAATTTATAAAAAAAATATTAATTTTAATCTTGGTATGAAATGAGTCAGAGTTATCGGTGCATTAATTTAGGTTTGGAAAGGTCAAGTCTTATGGATTACGCAAAGATATTAACAAATTATAATATTCTTTAAATTATATTTTATTGTTATTTCATGGTACAAAATATATTTTTAAATGAATAATTTTTAAGATTTTTTTTATTATTCTATTTTTTCATAATTAAATATTGATTGAGTCACGAAAAAAAGAAGGTACACATTGTTCGTATAAATAATGATTTTTTAATTTTTTTTTAGACATTCTATCATAAATATCACTCTCATTAGATGTAGTCTTGGTTCGTTTATGTACTCTTCCTTTAAAAATTATACTGATATTTATGTACTAACTAACTTTCCGGTATCAAAGTTGTCGATACGCTTCGGGACCCAAATCAATTTCCGTTGTACCAATTACATTTCTTTTTAACCTTTTGCTTTAACAAATTGATTTGGCTCTCAAAGAGCAAACACTGAGTGAATAATAAGAGTGAGGAGGCTTACCTCTTACAATATTACCAAAAGAATCACCAAAATCACTTTAATTACACTAATTTTATTTAATTTTAAATATTTTTTCTATTAACTTATTCCTCTCTTTCTCGATAATCAACTAAAATAATGAGACCATATTTATACTAAAATACATTCAGAAATATATATCTTGACTTTTTTTTTTCGACGAATATATATATATATAATAACGTGACAAATTTAATAAGATGATAATAATGATTGGGTTTAGTTAAATTACTTTTTTTTAATTATTATTTCCATGGATTTTTATGTTTAAATTTGATAAAGGATTTTTAGCCATTTATGTTGACTTTCAAATATGCTTGTTAAAACATAATTTAATTTTTTTTTTTAAATATAAATTTTCTTGACGAGTAAATTTTTGTGGCTATGGTTAATTTAAGCCTAGCTCATTCAAACACTTAATTAGATACTAATTATACGAGACTAATTTCATAGCTCATCAACCTAATACTTATTGCTATTAAAAAAATATGGCAGTTCTATCAACCAAATACTAGTTATTATTGGAAGTGTCGTGATTTTATTAGACTAATTGTATAGTTCATCAACAGACACTAATTATTATCTAAAAGTGTCCGTAGTTTTATCATGCTAATTGAGGGTCGTATTTGCTCTCTCCAATCACCGGCTACAACTAAGGAGAGAGAGAGGTAATGAGTGGGGCCTGAGCTTCATAGCAGAGCTTTGAGAGCCCTATCCCAAACATTTGCATGTGCTCTTACGATCCCCTCGTAAATGGCTTCAACCAAAATTTAAAAATTAAATTTAAAAAAAAAAAAAAAAAAAAGAAACTAATTTTTTGGGTTTGAAATTGTTTCTAAATTTATGTGATTTTTCTCCTCTGTTTCCAATGCAAGCCTCTTTGTTTCTTGAATATCACACACATGGCCTGTTTCCTCTTTTCTCTATAAATCTCCCCTTCTTCCCTTCTTCTCTTCTATACCCACAAACCCTCATGGCTTCCTCTTCCTCTTCTTCACCATTTCCCTCTCTTCTTCTCCTTCCTTTCTTCCTCTTCCACATCTTTTTTCCCTCTGCCTCCGCCGACTACGGCGGCTGGGAGAGCGGCCATGCCACCTTCTACGGCGGCGGAGACGCCTCCGGTACTATGGGTGGAGCATGTGGGTATGGAAACTTGTACAGCCAAGGGTACGGCACCAACACTGTGGCACTAAGCACAGCGCTATTCAACAACGGCCTTAGCTGCGGCGCATGCTACGAAATGACTTGCACAAATGACCCTAAATGGTGCCTACCCGGCACCATCAAGGTCACTGCCACCAACTTCTGCCCCCCCAATTTCGCCCTCCCCAATAACAACGGCGGCTGGTGCAACCCTCCCCTCCAGCACTTCGACATGGCCGAGCCCGCCTTCCTCCAGATCGCTCAGTACCGCGCCGGAATCGTTCCCGTCTCTTTTCGAAGGTAAATTATATTAGATCTCCACGATGGTATGATATTGTTTATTTTATACTGAAATGTTTTTTATGTGGGCCCTGTTGGACAGAGTGTCGTGTGTGAAGAAAGGGGGAGTGAGGTTCACAATTAACGGTCATTCCTACTTCAACCTTGTCCTGATCACGAACGTGGGCGGGGCGGGGGACGTCCACACGGTGTCCATAAAGGGGTCACGAACGGGATGGCAAGCGATGTCACGAAATTGGGGCCAAAACTGGCAGAGCAACAACTATTTGAATGGGCAAGGGCTCTCCTTTCAAGTCACACTCAGCGATGGCAGCACTCTCACAGCCAACAATCTGGTCCCTTCCAATTGGCAGTTTGGCCAAACCTTCGAAGGCCCCCAATTCTAAACATTACAACACACAAACCTTTCCTTTTCAAGTTTTTTTCGAAAAAAAGGAACACCCTTTAAATTTCCTGTTTTTTTTTTTTACCTTTTTTGTTTGAGTGTGTTCGGTGTTTTTTTTTTTTTTTTTTTTTTTTTTTTTTTTTTTTTTTTTTTTTTTTTTTTTTTTTTTTTTTTTTTTTTTTTTTTTTTTTTTTTTTTAAGAAGTCTCCGGTGAGTGTCCGGCGGCGGCGGCGGCGGTGATGGCAGTAGGGATAGAGAAGGGGGTATGCTGTATGAAATTATTGCCTTGTCATGGCACCTCTATTGCTGTGGTGTTATAATCAGGCACCCGCTAGGCTTTTACACTCATATATATATATTTTATATATGATATATAATGATAATGATTATATAAATATTATTTAAAATTTAAAATGCATTTTTAGTTGCTAAATTGTCAATTTCATTTATTTTCATTATTTTTCTATCATTGTCAAAATAACATGGCTTTAAATATTTGTACATTAATGCTATGATCATAAGAGTTTTTTTTTTTCCTTCATATATTTAAAATATTAATTAAAGGCTGCCAAATTAGTTTTGTCGTATTATTTTATACTTTTAAATAATAGTTATTTGAGTCGATAAATCTTTTGAAAAATTTATTTTTATTCGACTATTTTTATTGTTAATAGAAATATCTAAATATTCAAATTTTAAAGTTAGAATGATCGATGTTTAAAATTAAAAGAATTAAAATAGACAAAATTGTTAAAATTGAAAAATACAAGGACTAAAATGATATGTAACCATTTGAAATAATTTCAGAGATTCGGGTTAAAATGAAAATTTTGAAACCATAACAAATTTAAAGTTTTAAGGATAAAAGAACTCGATGCATGAAGTTCATAAATATTTTATACAATTGGGCAAATATTTAATTCTAAAACTTGACGAAGGGGTGTAATGTATAAAACTGAAAATTTTGAGGGGTCATTGTACTAAACCTTAAGTTAAAAGGGTATTTTTGCAAATTTTCTTTTCTCTCTGTTGGTTGTGCTCGGCGGGACTGGCGATTTATATAATGCGTTTGCCGGTTAAAAGCTCCGAACCGTTGCTCAACATTTAACTGCAAAAACCCTAATCGGCTGTTTCTTCTCTTTCTCTCTGCTTCTCAAGACCTAAAGCTTTGAAACAATGGTAAGATCATTCGTCCATTGCTATTTTCTCTGGATATTTTTGTTGTAAATCGTTCTCCATTCATCTTTTTACCACTGGTTCTTCTAGACTTTCAAGCGCAGGAACGGCGGACGTAACAAGCACGGTCGTGGACACGTTAAGTTCATCCGCTGCTCCAACTGCGGCAAGTGCTGCCCCAAGGTTATTCTTGTACTCATCTTTCTCCGCAGTTCTTGCATGAATATATAGATAGTGTTATGGCGGGAGTTAAATCTCTATGGCGCGCAAATGTTTCCGGCGAAATTTGGTCCTCTTGTGTTTAATTAGTTTTTTATTTTCTGCTTGAGTGCAATGCTGGTGTATTTATTGTTTTGTTGATCTATCAATTGCGAGCGAGCCAAAGTACCAAGTGTCCGCCACGTTCAGGGGATCTGATTTTTTATGTACAATGTTAGTATGTCTATGAGTTTTTTATTCTTAGTTTGCGTTTTTTTCTCGATAAGTTAACGAGCTAGATTTGATATTTTGCTACATTTTAAAATGCTTTTCGATGAAACACTTTAGTAGCATTCTTTTTTCCAGAATGTGGGGAAAATTTTTCGTTAAAGTTGCAATTCCTGCAAGTTTTCTTAAACTGAAAATTAGTACTTATGGCTTACCGGTTGAGGCTTGCCTGGAGGCAAGATTCTAACTTCTCGAAACTTATGGCTTCTTTGGACCATAAGAGGTTTGTACCTATCGTATCGGAAGCTTGAGCTTCTCTGAAAGAACACTAAGGCTTAAAGTCTTTACAATTCTTAAAAAGATTAGAAGAATCGTATTATAGTTAGCCCCAATTTTTCAAAAATAATAAAGGTTCGAATATGTATGTAATGCTAATAAATAAGTTGTGGCAATTCTACCACTTAGTATTTGACTATCTAAGCTTCAAACACATTGTAGTTCGGGACAAAGTGACTTTCGAGCGTTCATTGACTATTGAACCACAGCAATTCAATTATACTTTAGCAAAGAGGTGAGAAGATGATTAAATCTAACTTCATGAGTTTTTTGATTGATGAGAATAGGACAAGGCGATTAAGAGATTTCTTGTGAGGAATATTGTTGAGCAGGCTGCTGTGAGGGATGTCCAAGAAGCCTGTGTCTATGATCGTAAGTTATTCTGTCCATTCATACTATCGTTTTGTTTACTTCATATATCAACGATGTCTTTATTCAGTGTCTAATATAGTTTTTTGTTTTCTGTACAGAATACACTCTCCCAAAGCTTTATGCCAAGATGCAATACTGTGTTTCCTGTGCTATTCACTCACATGTTGTGAGAGTTCGATCTCGTACTGACAGAAGGAATCGGCAACCACCACAGCGCTTCCTCAGACGCAGGGTTAGTCTTTGCATAGAATATTTATTAACTTTAATTTATAATGAGTTGATCTTGGCATAAAATATTTATAGCTTTGAGTCATCATGAAGTCATGATGTTCACAGTGCACTTGATGAAGTTTGTTCATCTTTATTTACTCTTATTATTTGATGCGCTCAAACTTTTACGGTGGGCAGCCAAAAGAGTATGTGCGTCATAATGTTATCGTTGCTTCTCTATTATCATTGATGGATATGTGAAACTCTTCATAGGATCCAGCCACAATTTTTAAAAGATTAATTAATATGGAGACTTCGGAGGCTTTTGCATTTGGTACTTTGTGTTTGCATGCTTGTTATCAAATGAATCCGTAAATCTTTATGTTTTGACAACTTGGTCAAATGGTTCCCCTACACTTATTGCAGTTTGACATGTCAAGCTCCTTAATTGGATTATGTATCATCTGTCTGTCTAATACTTTGATTCAGCAGCCATACTTGGAGTGGCCTCTGATTCTTTGTTACCTTATTCTATTTGTGTTTGTTTCAGGATGATCAGCCAAAGCCAGGTCAGCCAGGTCAGCCAGGCCAAGCACCTCGTCCTGTTGGAGCTGGAAATCCTGCTCGTGTGTAAGGAAATCTTTTTATGGCTTTTATAAGCAATTCGTAGGAATTTTGTTATAGTCACTCTATTATAGTTGGGTTTTGTCTCCTGTGGATGAAAGTGAATTTTAGAATCAAATGGAAACTTACCCGACAAATCTGCAACTTAGAAGGAGCTACAAACCACGTTTATTGAGTTAATTTAATTGTTTTTCTTTTCAGTTTATTGTTTAGATTGGCTGTTCTCCAATTTGTTTCTTAATCAGTCATTTTACCATGCTCGAAACCTGACATGTTGCCCTCCCTCCATTAGTGATATCATTTGGAAGGGCGCTAAAGTTAGATTCATTTTCCAAGATTATGGTATCAGACCAGAGAGTGTTGAAACATTGATAAATCAAATTCACCATAACCCATTTGGTTAAATTTTTAGGTTGATTGGTGATTAAGCAGAGTTGATTGGATTAGCGTATGATAAAGCAAACACTACATGTTTGTCCCTATCCACACCATTAGAACGAAGAATATATGCTATATGTGTATATAATAATAATAATAGAAAAGGTAATAAAAAAATAAAATAATTTATCACTAGGATGAATAAATAGGGGAGGGCATTGAGTATTTTTGCAAGGCAATCTACTTGTGAGAGAGTTTTGAAAGCATTGAAACCATGGCTCTTGCTGGAAAGTTAGTGAGTGAAGTAAGAGTAAACATAGCAGCTGAGAAATACTACAAAATCTGGAAACACGAAGTTTCTCAGGTTCCCAAGATTTGTCCAAAATACATCCAAAAAGTTGAAGTTCATGAAGGGGATTGGGACAGCCATGGCCATGGCTCAGTCAAGATCTGGCATTACTCTATCGGTATGTATAAGTATTACCATTTTTGTTTCTGTTTTCATTTGCTTTCATGAATGCCCCCTAGCTCCTAAGTAATTGACCTCCTTTTGTTTATGTGATCTTATCATTTTTGTTTTTGTTTTCATTTGCTTTCATGAATGCCCCCTAGCTCCTAAGTAATTGACCTCTTTCTGTTTATGTGATTTGTTAAGATGGTAAGGCTGGGTTTTTCAAAGAACGAGTGGAATTCGATGATAAGAATATGGCAATGATTTTGATTGGATTGGATGGAGATATGTTCGAGCATTACAAATCCTTCAAAGCAACGTATAAAGTTGTGCCAAAAGGACCAAACCATTGTCTGGCAGTTATGATACTGAAATATGAGAAACTACGTGCTGACTGTCCTTCTCCTTACAAGTATATTGATCTCATGAATGGCCTCACCAAGAGCATTGAATCTTACCTTCAGTAATAATGCTATCTATACGCATAGATTTGAGCTTTGTTTCCCCTCTTTCATTCTAAGCTTATGGGTTATGTAATACTAATTATAATAATAATAGATAAATAATGGTCACTCTCATGTAAAGAGGGATGAACTTTGAGTACTATGTTTGCTTAAATATATAATATGTTATGTTTGGATATGTGTCAAAAGTTTTTATATATTTTCGTGTCCCCTAAAGTTTAAGATACCTAATCGTCCAAACTTTTACACCTTTCCCTTATAACTTTCTTATGTCGGTGTCGATTGATTGATAAATAGTTAGGGTTTTCTTATTCTGCTAGCTCGTCAGGTTGAGAAAATTGTGAAGAATTTCCATTTTATGAGCTTGTATATGAGCTTGTAAGACTTTAATAAAGAATAGGAAATAAGCTATGCTTGTGTAATAAGTGGCATTCTCGGATGACGACTTATGTTTAAGTGATTGGGGAGCAGGATGTATCTTTATCTTAAGATTGAAGTTTCAAACGAGTGAGATTATAATAACTTAACTAGCTGAATGAGTTCAAATTAATGTCTCTAATCACTTTGATGCCTATTAATTTCATGGCTAAAATCGATTTATAACCCCAATTTCAAGAATTATTTATTTGATTCCAACATTTAATCGTAATTCCTGCATTTAAATTCTTTTTATACACTTACGAAAGTAAGGACCCGATGACAAAACTAAATTGATTAAGATATAAAAGTTGCTAAATTTAATGGATATAATTATTAATTTAAAGAGTATAATTTTATTTTTTGCCTCATAATTTTATATAAATTTCTCTTTAATAAAAAAAGCTCAATATATTTTATTAGTCATGTTTTGATCGTGATCGAAATTATTCTTCCTGATCAACTTCTGAGAAGTTGTGTAATATTTATTAGATTCTTTTAGGGAATAATCCTTAAATAACCCAATTTGTTATTACATTTTCAAAAAATTAATAAAAATATCCCCAACCTCATTAAAATATTTAAATTTGAAAAATTCCTATATTATTCTTAAACTTTAAAAAATATATACGATAAGATATTATTATTATTAATTTTGGATGAAAATCATCGATACCTTATTTTAAAAATACACTTAAACTTTCAATAAATAACTTTGGATGATATTCTTAAATTTTAATCATGCTTCAAAAATATCTTTAAATTAATTTTTTTTATTGGTACTCTTCATTTTTTTAAAAAGTTAAAAAATACCCTTATTTTTTATATTATGTTTAAAAAATATCCATAAAATTTTAAAAATAATATTAACACTCTCTTCAAAAAAGTTCTTACATTCAATATATGAACGGGACCACACCTCATAGATTATCTCTTTTTGTAATATTATATTTGAAAGTGATTATTTTTTAAATAGAATATTTAAGGTAAGAGTATTCTTAAATAAAAAGGTAAAATATTTTTGAAATTTTTAAAAAACTTTACGAGTATTTTAGTTTCTAAAAAGATTTAAAGTCAGAATATTTTTTAAACATTTTAAAAGGATTTTTGAAACTTTTGAAAAATCACAAATATATATATTTTTAATTTAAAGATATTTAAAAATGGTAAGAATATTATTGAAACTTTTTAATTTCTTCTAGAGAAAATAGAAAGTTCTAGAAGTATTTTTATTAATTTATATATATACTTTTTCTTTTCTAATTTACATTCCAAATTAATTTTTGTAGAAAACTGTTTTGAGAAAGAAAAGTAATTAAAAGAAATATTTAATTTTTGAAAAATAGGGTAACCCGATTTCAAAGTTTAAAGATATTGTTTTTATTTGTAAGTAAACTTTATTATTATTCCTTTTTTTTTTGTCCGTTTTAAGACATATTTCTATTTCTTAATCTCTCTCTTTTTTTTTTTCTAATAATCTTTTCTTTATTCCATGAACATATTCTCAATTCGTGATCGATCCATGTCGTGTTCGAATCGTTTCGTGCATTTTTCTCTAAAGTCTAAAACTTTATTCTTGTCTCAATGTTTTATAATATATTTTTTTCTCTGTCATAAAACTCTTTAACTCAAAATATATATATTTTTTAATATACGATCGATTTTTTAGTTCACCTAAGTACCATAAATACAATGACAAGAAATTAAAGATCGAGAATTCAAAATCTAACCGAACAGATAAGGAAATTCCCCCCTCGATGTGCTAACTTGACTTCTTGACGGTCTATAGTCAGAGAACATCTATGTTATAACAATAGACAAAACATATATGGTAATCAAAAGAACGAAGTTCATAAAAAAATATATTATAACTTAATTAGAATCTTTAAAAGATGGTAATTAATATCGCACATATTGAATGATGTCGATCCTACGTAGATTAAGATATATATCAATTGTATCAACCTACCGCATAAGGAGACGTGTTAAAAGGAGTAAAATAAATTAATTATATTTATTTTTTCAAACATGTATAATTAAAATTTTAATTCGATTACCATACTAATTATTTATAATTAAAATTTTGTACCATTTTATTAAAATCATATATTTGAGAATAATTATTAATATTGTTTATACTTATTATTTATAATAGGCCTTGAAAATTAATTAAACTGATGTGAAATAATAAAATAAAATTCTTACATGTAATTATGAGAAATAAAAATATATTATTTAAAATTATGATAACATTCTCTATCTTAATTTATTTTATTTTAAATAAATTTAATTAATTAATTCATCGTTTACAAAATTATTATAATTAATAAATCAGTAATAATGTACTTAAATATATAATAATTTATTTTGACAAAAAAAATTATTAAATAAATAAATAAATTGCTTATTTATAAAATTATTAATTTTATGAATGATATTTAAGGTAAAGTTTGATGAGGTTAAAAGTGACATTTAATAGAGGTCGTTAAGGCGGCAGGCAAATAGTGAAATATTATTTTCTTTGCTTTAATTATTAGAAATTAGACAGCCAATAAATAAGTATCCACGTGGATCGAAATGATTTGGTTTGGGATAAATATAATAATTTTATAGTGGCTGATTAACATGCACCGTCATCCTCAATCCTCCAAATCTTTAACAAACTTCATTAAAAACTCCAAAATGTCCCTGTCCTTGTTGCATGCATAATCACGTCATCCATATATCATAATTCCATTCATAACTTTACCTTTTAATTACAAATAAATAAATATGAACGTTAGCTTAATCTAATAGTAACAGCTTTACGATGTGTCAATTGTCTTACGAACTAACACATTGTAATTGTACTCGTTGGACATTCACAGTGATGGAATGATCGAGAGTCCTTTGGTGGAGAAAATAAAGGGTTGTAGGGTGTAACTATTGCTCGTGCTTCGTAACAGGGTGAAGATATGAACAAAGAAGAGGGTTTTACGTAGGTGGTCACTTGACTATTGAACGATGCAAGAAGCTGATGATAATAACTCGAAACTAAATTACAAAAACCCTAAAGTCAACTTTAGCTCTACAAAGATCGGAATTTGAATAGATATTTTGAAAGACGAGGTAGAAAAAAGCAATGATTTGAACCATTCAAAATTCGAGTACATTAGATGATACCCAATGGACGATAGTTTACTTTTTGGTGTGGCCGAAAGAAAAGACATGCATAAGAATGAATCTCATTTGTTTCTTCTTATAAACCCTAATCATCATAACCTTCTCCCTTTCCCCCACCAAAAAGAAAAAGAAAACATTTAGAAAAAAGGAAGGCAAAAGTGGGAAAATGAAAGAAAGGTTGGTTGCGTGGTTTAAATTTGATGGAATTAGAGGACATCGTAACACGGTAAGTTGCTATCATACGAGCTCGTGTCGTCGTTAACCTCACAATTTTAAGCTCATCGCTAGTAGATATTGTTTTTTTAGCCCGTTACGCAGTTTTGAAATGCTTGACCAGTGCCTCACACAGGTGATTGACTTTGATACCATTTGCAACAGCTCAAGCCTATTACTAGCAAATATTATCCGTTTTAGTTCGTTAAGTATTGTCGTCAGTCTCACGATTTTAAAACACGTTTGCTAGGGAGAGGCTTCCATACTCTTATAACGAATGGTTCGTTCCTATCTTCAACAGATGTGAAATCTCACGCTTCTATCTACTAATACTCAAACAAAAAGCATAATCGAACCCAATAAAGTAATAAGACAAAGAGAAGCAAAATGTGGTCAAACTCTATCATTACTTTCACCATTAGTGTTCCTCTGTTTTCTAAAGTCTATGAGTGAAAGAAAGAGGAGAGAGAATGAGATGATAATCGAGAGAATGAAAACTGTGTTCTATAATATTGTATACAGAGACGTTCATTTAACTTACAGGTCTTTTAATGAGACGGGAAATCTCAGTCTTAAAAGAGAATTTTCCGTCCTGAACTAAATGGAGACAGGGACGAGATTACATTCCCTGTCCCGAGCTGCCCTACCTGTTTCACTCTTTTATATAAATATATAATAACTTAGGGTAAACGAACGAACGAACGGACGAAGGTATTTATATAATTAAATTAAGTTTAGAAAGCACAATGAATGGAATGAATGACCCACTTGAAGATCCTAATAAATACACCATCTTCATCCTTGCTCCTCATCATGATCCTCTCTATAAAACCACTTTACCATCCCCCATTTTCATCTCCAAAAGGAACAAAAGCAAACCCACTTCTCTCCTCCTCCATACCCAAAACCTCCAACATGGCTCATCCCAACATCATCAGGATCAGAGCCCTTCTTCTTCTTGCCCTCACCGTCTTCGTCTTCGTCCTCGCTGCTCGAGTTTGCAACGCTGCCTGCCGTCCACCGTGCTATGGCGTGGCTGTCACAAGAGCTCAAGAACATGATGAAGACATGGAAGAGGGAGCTTTGGATGATGAAACAAAGGACAATGATCCTTACCGAATGTACGGTGATGTTCCAAGCCCGGGTGTTGGTCACTGAAAAAGCTTCCATTTTTCAGATCTATATATCTATATATCTATCTATTATATATATATATATATATATATACACACGGTGTTTGGGAGATTTGGAGACTTGGAATAATCTTTGTATTTATTTTTTCTACCTCTCCTTTTTCTTCATTTTTTTGTGGGGTTTTGGTGAAATTATTACCGTTCATGTTTTAGTGTAAATTAATAAATGAATACAGTGGTTTGTTATATATTATTGCTTCCCCATTATGTTTTTTTTTTTTTTTGAAACGGGGAACAAGAGTTAGATCAGTTACTTGAGAAGTTTTAACTCGTCGGTTGACTTGCTGATAATGTTAGAAGACAACCGTCGATATCTGATGGTAAGATACCTACGGTTATTGTATCTTTGAAAGCGAAACAACTTTAAAGTAGCAATTTGAACTACTCTCACTTAGTTTTATATCGGATAAATAGTTATGTCCACTTAGTATGAAAAAGGTTATGTTTTCTCGTAGCTATTTGGAGCCTCATCCATAACAAGTTTCTTATTGTTATCACATATGACCTAAGGCATAGTTTTAAATTAATATGAGCTATTGGGTCGGCTCGTGTTCGTAACATGGTTCTCTAAAATGATACCTACCATCTTTGATGTTGTAAAGTTGAGTATCAGGCCACACGTATGACATACACGTTATTATTAAACTTACATGAATCTTTCAACTTTTTAAGACATGAATACTCACTATTGATATCGCTTTTTTAATAATATATTTTCTGTATATCGACCCAATCTTTCATGTCAAAATCAAATATGCAATGGAGATTATAACATTTGATAAAGATATTAAATATTAATATGATAAAGATATAATTTTTTTTATGTATATAAATATATAATAATAATGACTGTGTCGAATTTTACTCGCTAAAAAAGTTATTTGCAAAAAAGTCATTTTCTAATGGGCCTAATGGGCCATGAGTCCCAATTCATTTTCTGTTCATGGCCCATTGGGATTTTGACCCATTACTAATTTATGGTTTTACTCTACCCTAATTAAATGTTTTTTTTAATGCTTTCTTACTTCAATTAGAATTTATTTATCAACTTAATCAAGGTTTGAACTCAATTATTATGATTTTTTTAAAAATTTTGGTAGGATTTAAATTCATTTTTTCTAAAATTTAGGTCTTTTTAATGTTTTTTTTTTCTTAAGTGGTTTTGATTAATTTTTATTGAATTTATCTTTAATTTTTTTACCCCAAAAAGCCTTCTTGTCTCTGAGCCACATTCACCATTCCCAAAGCTTACAAAATCTAAGCCCAAAAGGGGGGAAAAAAAACTGACATCGCCATCATCAAGCCCATCACCATTGAGGAACAACTCAGAAGCTTTATGTATATCCAAAAAATGGAGGTTCTGATTAAGTGGGTCATCAACATCACCACCAAAAGAAAGATAAAAGCTAGAGAGTTTCAGCAAAGTAAAACTTAAAAAATGGTGGAACACTGAAACGAAGAAGGGCATTGAAACAAGCATTTGATGTAATAAAGGGCATGTTCTGCACGATCTTCCTCAATCTTTGGACGGGTAGGCCTTGATTTCTTCATCCTGTGAAGTTTCTAGCAAAAAAACAAAAAAAAAAAAAAAACCAGAGGAGAGAGGAGAGAGAAATGGACGTTTTGGTGGACGCTTCGTTTGTGTGAGACTAATTTGCAACTGTCATGCGCTCACGTGATCTTCTTTCCTTTTCATTCTGCCATTTCTGATTCCCACTTCTTCTTTATTGTGAGGAGGAATTTCAGACGCCATTGAAGGAGAAGCTTGTTTTCTTCTCTTCTCTGAAGAACAGAGGCTAACACTAACAGTGAGTTTTCTGTTTTACCAACTGGAAAGAGAGAAGTGGCTTAGAATCTTGTCAGGTAATGATGAGGGCCCATCATCTCCATTCTGCATTTATGAGCCCCTTTGCCAAAATATCCCTAATATACAAAAACTACTCTGTTTTTGAGTTTTAATGGCGGTCCTGATATAGATATCAAGTGGGTTTACTGAAAAGTGAGGGATATAACTGATACAACTTTTCTTTTCGCATCTTATCTCCATTTGCAGGTGAATGAGGGGTTTTCTGTAAGCTCTTTTTTCTTCTTTTTCCTTTGAATTTCATTTAGATCTACAGCTGACTGAGCCCCACATCAGGATTTAGCTTGAAGATCGAGATAAAGAAGCTATGGATCTTGAGCATGGAAACTGTTGGGACACTGACAAGGTTTGTGTTCAATCGACTCACTGTGCTTCAACTTCACTTTTTTTCTTCATTTCTAGAAACACCCAGTTGTTGAATCGGCTCTAATTTTGGGTTTCTTTCAGAAGGGTTCTTGGAAAACGGTTCTTGTATTGGCCTATCAAAGTCTTGGCGTCGTCTATGGCGATTTGAGCATCTCTCCGCTCTACGTTTACAGAAGCACTTTTGCTGAAGACATCCAACATTCAGAGACCAATGAAGAAATCTATGGTGTTCTGTCATTTGTCTTCTGGACTCTCACTATTGTCCCCCTTTTCAAATACGTCTTCGTAGTTCTCAGAGCGGATGACAATGGCGAAGGTAAGAAGAAGAAGAAGAAGCAGATGTGCTTAGAATTGAAAAAGAACCAATACCCAGATGATGAATTGCTTTCAAATCGCCATTGCAGGTGGGACTTTTGCTCTGTACTCATTAATTTGCAGACATGCCAAAGTGAGCCTTCTTCCCAACAGACAAGTTGCAGATGAAGCACTTTCCACTTATTTACTTGAACATCCACCGGAGAAGAAGAAGCAATCTAAGGTTAAATTGCTGCTGGAGAAGCACAGTGCTCTGCACACTGCCTTGTTGATTCTTGTTCTTGTTGGGACTTGTATGGTGATTGGAGATGGGCTTCTCACTCCAGCCATTTCTGGTACTGTTCGTCATCTTCTTCTTTTTCCATTTTCTTTCAGTCCATTCAAGCATTTGATTGTTTTGGTTTTTGTTTTGTCCAGTTTTCTCAGCTGTTTCTGGACTTGAATTATCCATGACCAAGGCTCACCATCAGTGTAAGCACCTTTTTGAGAAAACGAGTTTAAGCTTAGTGTCCTCCTACTGAAGATTTAACATCCTATTAGCAATCATCAGTGGAACAAGAGACCAAACATGTCAAAGAAAAAAAAAAAAGACCAAACATCGAGGACTATGATTGTTTTGGTGTACCTCTGACTATTTGTAGATTTTGTAGGAATGTTGGACTTGGTCAAATAACATTAGGACAAACTGTTCATGGACTTGGTCAAATAACATCAGGACAAGCTGTTCATAAAAGCTATGAGTGTATTAATAATCTATGAGCTATACATGTTAACATGTTTAACATTACATATTATATAGCTCAGTACAAGTTATATAGCTAAAATCAGGAGGTTACCTTTGTGCAGATGCAGTGGTTCCAATCACATGCTTTATCTTGGTTTGTCTATTTGCACTTCAACACTATGGCACGCATCGTGTTGGCTTCTTCTTCGCTCCCGTTGTATTGATATGGCTACTCTGCATCAGTACCCTTGGCATATACAATATTATACAATGGAATCCACATGTTTATCAGGCTCTTTCTCCGTATTACATGTTCAAGTTTTTGGAGAAGACAAGGAAGAGCGGTTGGATGTCGTTGGGTGGAATATTGTTGTGCATAACAGGTAAGATTAATACATAGAATGCTTATGAGGTTTTGCAGGCTTATCACTGGTTTCCTGTGCTGGAAAGCCAAAACAAATTTTGATTGAATTGCAGGCTCAGAAGCTATGTTTGCTGATCTTGGTCACTTCTCATACACTGCAATACAGGTTATTCAGTTTTCAATGGTTTCTTAAGTTCTAACTTTCCTTTTCAGTTGGTTCAAAACATGGATAGATATCATTTTCATGAACAAATGGACTGACAATCCTGCTCTGTCCTGTCTGCCTCACCTCCCTTCAGATTGCTTTCACCTTTCTGGTGTATCCAGCGCTCATATTGGCATACATGGGCCAAGCTGCTTACTTATCTCAACATCACACCACCACCAACAACATTGGCTTCTACGATTCTGTTCCAGGTATCAATCACTGATAAAAGAATCTCCAAGCTATCATTCTAGAAGTAGTGTGATGTTCTTCAACTGTTTCGATTTCTTGCGAGCTATTTTTATGAGACTACTGATAATGGCTTTTGGAAACAGAGAGTGTGAGATGGCCAGTGCTTATAATTGCTATACTTGCATCAGTAGTTGGAAGCCAAGCAATCATTAGTGGAACATTCTCCATTATTAACCAGAGCCAGTCCCTTGGGTGCTTCCCTAAGGTGAAGGTTGTTCATACTTCTGACAAGATCCATGGCCAAATCTACATTCCGGAGATCAATTGGGCTCTTATGATTCTCTGTGTTGCTGTTACCATTGGCTTTAGAGACATAAAACACCTCGGAAATGCATCGGGTGAGTTAGTCGCTATCCATACTTCATTTCCAGACGTCTTAAGCTCGGTTTTGCTCACTTGAAATACAAATATTCCATTCCTAACAATCTTGTTTGCAAACTTTCCACACCGATACCGTAATTACCAAGTGTTGCAGACTCTTGCTCCATTCTTCCTGATTGCCTATGATAAGTATTAGCTTGCTTCAAAGTTTAAAAAGGACGGTCGAAACCATAAAGTACTGATAGCAGTTGGCCACTTATTTTTACTTTGCAGGTCTAGCTGTAATGACTGTGATGCTTGTGACAACATGTCTTACATCTTTGGTGATTGTTCTCTGTTGGAACAAAACTCCCCTTTTGGCTCTCTCCTTTTTGATCTTCTTCGGGTCTGTTGAATTGCTCTACTTCTCAGCTTCACTCACCAAGTTCAGGGAGGGCGCTTGGCTCCCCATTCTCTTAGCTCTCTTCCTCATGACCATTATGTTTGTTTGGCACTATGCAACCATCAAGAAGTATGAATATGATCTTCACAACAAGGTTTCATTAGAATGGTTGCTAGCATTGGGACCAAGCCTTGGGATTGCTCGTGTCCCTGGCATTGGATTAGTCTTCACTGATCTCACCTCTGGTATTCCTGCCAACTTCTCCCGGTTTGTCACTAACCTCCCAGCATTCCATCGCATCCTTGTCTTCGTGTGTATAAAGTCGGTACCAGTTCCTTTTGTACCTCCTGCTGAGCGGTATCTTGTTGGACGAGTAGGCCCAGCAGCACATCGGTCATACCGGTGCATTGTTCGATATGGCTACCGTGATAATCACCAGGACGTGGATTCGTTTGAATCTGAATTAGTCAAGAAACTGGCAGACTTCATCAGCTATGACTGGTACAGAAAACAAAGAGGAAACTCTAGCAGTGAGGACGATGCATCATGTTCAAATGAATCAACAAGTGAGCGTAGGCTGGCTGTGATTGGAACCGTAGCATTTGCAGGTGCATCTGCTTATGAAGAGACTATGCAGCCTGCGAGCGGATCAGTCGGGTTCCAAACTGTCGACAGCATCACTGATGTGATCGAAATGGAGCCACTGGGAGAAAAAAAGAGAGTCAGGTTTGCTATAGACGATGATTTTGAAGGTGACTCCCAAGCTGAAACAGAAGCCCTTCTGCAGGAAGAGCTAGAAGATCTCGTAGCAGCCCAGCAATCAGGGACGGCGTTCATTCTCGGGCATTCACATGTCCGAGCTAAACAGGGATCGTCTCTGTTGAAGAGACTGGCTATTAACTATGGCTATAACTTTCTGAGAAGGAACTGCAGAGGCGCAGACGTTGCTCTTAAGGTGCCACCAGTGTCTCTTCTTGAAGTTGGCATGGTTTATGTTGTATAGCCCTCAACTGTTCTTTCTGTTCTCTGTCCCTGCTCATTTTGTAAAGATACTGCTTCCTTGAATTAAAGCTAAGTATTTGACCATGTAATTCTCTTACAAAACCAGATGAATTATCTTCCCTTAAACCTACAAAGGATGCTAATTCCGATATGTGATGCTAAATCGAAACTAAGCCTCGTAGAAATTGTGCTAATTCCCATGCCCTTTCGAGTCTCGTTTGGATTGTGTCCCTACACAAACATGTGGATCCAAGACTCAAGCCCTACCACAATCACAGCCATAACTTAACTACTAAACAAAATCCTAAGATTCATAACCAAGTGGCCCTAGAAAAGAAAGAGTGGCATTCCCAACAGATAATTGAACGACAAAAAAGAACAACAAAATCAAGTGGCCCTAGAAAACCAAGAGATCAAGAGTAAGAAACACAACCACGTAGCTCCACAGCAACCACAGCGCCCAATCTCTGCCGACCTCTAATCTCACTATTTTTCTTTTTTCACTCACTTATAAAACAGAGCGACTCCTCGTCCACAGCGAAATCGTCAAGATCCCCGCCAATTCTTCGAATCTCAGCCTCAACCAAACGGCAGCGATGGTGGCGATTTCTCCATCGCACGTCGGATTCACATCGCAATTCGGGCAGGGATGGAAGACGGCGAGGGAGATGACTCCCGTCAGAAGCTCGAATCTGAGAGTATCAGCGAAATCGACGGAGAAGGGCGAGGAGAAAGAAGACGGCGGTGAAAGGAAGAACAAGCAGTCGCTGTTTAGCAGCGTGACGGAGGCGTTGGATTTCTCTCAGGTCCGGTCGAGTCGCGACGCTGAGCTTCTCGATGACGCCCGCCAGGCCACCAAAGCCGGCGGTAGAATGAGCCGGGAACAGGTAAACGTTAGTTACAGTTAATTTATTATTCGGTCTAATTAAAAATATAAAATAATTACAAAAAAAATAACTTTAACACATAATTTAATTATTACTTTCACAATTTAACGAAAAATATATTTATAAATATTTCAAATAGATTTTTGTTTATGACGTAATATTACAAAAAAAATAAATTAAAATTTGTAGTGATTTTTTTTTATGACGTAGTATGGAGCTCTAAGAAGGAAAATAGGAGGGACTTACAAGGACTTCTTCAAATCCTACATAGAAGGTAAGTAAAAATTTATGTTATTTATTTATTTATTTAAATTAATTATAATTATAAAAATAGGAAAATAAAATTGGGGTTTTGATGAAATTTAGTGGATGGGCAATACGTTGAAGAAGGGTGGGTGGACAAGACATGCAAGGTGTGCAAGAAGGACACAAGGGGCGAGGCAAGACAAGTCGACAAGCTTGGACGATATGCTCATGTTGCTTGTTTGGAAAAATCCAATTCTTCATCGCCCAATTTCTTCACCAAATTCTTCTTCAAATGACTCATAAATCCCGAGCATACGTACATCTGAATTTGTGTAGCGTGTATTTAAGCATCTCTCTATAGTTAATTTTCACGATGAAATGATTATATTCTTCATTCTCTCTGTACCATGTATTTATAGTTAAAAATAGATAGAAAGACGAAAAGTCAAACCTTTGACTCAATTGGGTCTAAAAATCGAGTAATTCACTTGTGGGTGGTGTGCGTTTTGCACAAACTATGGAAACCCAAGAAGGCCCGATTGTGTATTTTGTTCGAGGGAGGATTGTTCGAGCCCTACGTTGGTTAATTAAGATGAAAATCAAAGTCAAAGTGGACAATATCAAATCAATATAGAGGTCGTTGTTTCTCATTATTCCAAATATCAATTATTCAACGACTCCGTACCTAATAACCCTCGGTCCAGCATTAGAAACCCAACACAAAAAACATAAAGAGATTCCAAATAATATCGGTTAAAGATTGGCGAAAGATCAGCTTCCAACATTTAATATCTTCGATTTGTCAATGTCTACGAAACTTATTCAATAAACTATTCTAAAAATTATTCGGCTGTGAATTTTGATATTTTATCTTTTAATATTAAACTAATCAACTATTTATTATCTTAAAAAAATTGAAAAGGTACAGAGTGGGTTTGCTTATGATTTATTTGGTTTAGTTTCTTTTTACCATCATTTATAAAGAAGAATAGTAGTATTGCACTCAGTGGGGAACAATTTACATAAATGACAAAGTTACACGGCTCGGTGTCTCTGATGTGAGATCTCATAATCTACTTCGTTAAAGACTAGTGTCTGCATTGACACATCGTCCATTGTCTGCCTATGATATCATTTATAACAGATATTGTCCACTTTAGCCCATTACGTATTGTCGTCAGCTTCAAATTTTTTAAAACGATCATACATCCTTATAAGAAAGGTCGGTAGAAATGTGGGAGAGAGTGGGAGGCACGCGTTGCACAAGTTGCTATAAGCTGACAAATGAGTAGCCATCTTTATGTGCTTGAGAGATAACCCACTACTCACTTTCCAAGCTTTTCAATACATTAACATCCTTATGTGGGAGAGAGGGCCTGGTGGGATAACTTCTTTTTTTAGGACATTTTTCATTATTTTATAAACCCAAAACAAATTATTCAATTTTTTTTATTTTTTTTTGTTCTTGGTTGCACTGAATGTGGACTCGGTTGAACTGATTAAATGTATCAGCTTAGTTAGAGGTGAATATGACAACACTGAATATAATCAACCTCACAGTTTTAAAACGCATCTATTAAGAAGAAGTTTCCACACCCTTATAAAAAAATGTTTCGTTTCTTTCTCTAATCGATGTGAAATCTCACTGTTTAGGTACATAATTATTTCTCGTCTTGTCCTAGCTAAGCTACAGCTATTAGCTAATGGATTTGTGATTCATTTCGATTATCACTCAAACGTCTCGTCATTTTTTGTTTTTAACCTATTTACTGTCTCATCTAGCTTATTCGAGCGTTCGTTCATTGGATAACTTCTAAATGATGAGAACCACAAGTTTAGTTAAATCATTTCTAAGATATTTTTTTTAATTAAAGAAATATTCTCTTGGAAAAAAAAATAATGAGGAGATGGGTTTCTTATCAGTAAAAGTGGCATACTTTTGGTGGATACACTTTCCTTTACTTTATTTATTTATTAACATTATCTCGAGTAAAGTAGATTAATAATAATTTTCACGTTATATATAAGAGTTTAGTATTCAGCAATGCGTTTTGTTTTAGTATGGATATATATCTTTCCTTTCATTTTATATGTTGCGTATATTGAGTTAAACCGAGCCAAAGTCTATGTGGTGTGGTTGTGTCGGTTAGACAAGATCGCCCAAATTGGGGTCTAGATCATATAGGTTGCCTTGGGTCGGTTAGACTAGTGTCGTGGTGAAATAAAAGTGGGTTCAATTTAGGCCCAAGGGGTCCCCCAAGATTGTAACTCAATGAGCCAACCACACCACTAATAAAGCTTGTCACAAACACACAGTTTTGAGGTACTGAATACGTGTATCAGCTTATTTATAGCCATTTTGACAGATCTATGAGCACATCCAAGGACCTTGATTCTTCTCTTTCTTCTTTCTTCTTTCTCCCTGTTTTTTTTTTTAATCTTAATTTTCTCGAAGCCAAGCTCTTATTGTGTTTGGCTTGGTTTCTCTAATGGAGACCAAAGATGTCACCCAAGATGGGACTGTGGATCTTCGTGGCGAACCTGTTCTTGCTTCGACGACTGGAAAATGGAAAGCCTGTGCTTTTCTCGTAGGTACGAGTCACTGATATTGTTTGCTTATTCGAACTTAAACTCGCGTAAATTTGTTTTTGGTTTAATTTGTTTTTAGGATATGAAGCGTTTGAAAGGATGGCGTTTTATGGTATAGCTTCGAATTTGGTGAATTATTTAACGACCCAACTTCATGAAGACACGGTGTCGTCGGTTAGAAATGTCAATAATTGGTCGGGATCTGTTTGGCTTACTCCCATCCTTGGAGCTTACATAGCTGATTCTTTCCTCGGCCGCTTTTGGACTTTCACCTTCTCATCTCTCATCTATGTCATGGTAAACCCTTCATCTTCTCGTGTTCAGTCCTATTTAGAGATGTTCATGGGGTAGGGCGAAAACCGTCCCCGTTTCTTCCTCTTATTTCAATCTTCATCCCCATCAAATTCTTCATTTGCTTTTGCGAGAATTCTCCATGAGAAGATGGGGCAAGGGGTTCAGGGATTTGGACAGGGTATGGGACAGGGGAGGGGATGAAGATTATTAGTGAAGATTATTAGTCCCGGTCTCCAATCCATTTTAGCTAACAGAGAAAAATCTCTGTTCGTGACAGTTCTCGATCACAAAAACTATCCTAATAAATTGTAATGTTTTCATTGATGATATACAAATTAGTATCAAAATTAAAGTTGAGGCATTTATACACAATTTTGTATCAGGGAATGGTGTTTCTGACTATGGCAGTATCAGTAAAGACCTTAAAACCAACGTGCAACAATGGTGTCTGCAGCAAAGCCACGCCCTCACAAATAACCTTCTTCTACATATCTCTCTACACCATCGCCCTCGGCGCCGGTGGCACCAAACCAAACATCTCGACCTTCGGTGCCGACCAGTTCGACGACTTCAACCCAGCTGAGAAGCAGATGAAGGTCTCATTTTTCAACTGGTGGATGTTTAGCTCATTCGTGGGCGCTCTCTTTGCCACTCTTGGCCTCGTCTACATCCAAGAGAACCTCGGCTGGGGCCTCGGCTATGGTATTCCGACCGTTGGCCTTCTGTTTTCTCTCTTCATCTTCTACTTGGGAACTCCCCTTTACCGGCATAAGGTTAGAAAATCTCGGAGTCCCGCCAAGGACTTGATCCGGGTGCCACTCGCAGCGTTTCGTAACAGAAAGCTCCAGCTTCCGGCTAGCCCCAGTGAGCTTTATGAGGTGGAGCTGCAGGGTTGCTCCGGCGGCGGAAAAAGGCTGGTCCAGCATACTCCCATTTTCAGGTACCCTTTCCTTTTTTATCTTCCTCTTACATAATCTACACATGACCCCTACTACAGTCTGTCCATTCTCATAAAACTTCCCCCGAAACATATGGAGCTCTCAAACGCCTCCTCTCTTTAATTGAGGCTCAACTCTTTCTTTAGAGCCATCGAACAAAGTACACTTTTTGTTCGACACTTGAATTACTTTTGACACATATTTAAAGCTCATAACTTATTTATTCAACAGCTGAGAATCTTATTGACATTGTTAAGATAAGGGCATGACTCTAATATCATGTTAGGAATCACGACTTTCTATAATAGTATGATATTGTCTACTTGAATATAAGCTTTCTTGACTTTCAATTCTTTAATTAGTCAATGTGAGACTCTTCTCCCAACCATCCTCGATACAAACCACCCGTTTCGGCTTTCCTCCCACCTTCACTAAGTGGGCAGCATCATGGTGGGCGCACAAAAAAAAAAACCCATATTCAATGATCCACAGCTATTTTCCCTTTCCATTATGCCGACCCTCCAATATTGTATGAACCCACTACTAACAAGTTATTGGAACTGCCCCTCAGGTTCTTGGACCGAGCTGCAATTAAAGATGCCACAAATTGCTCAAGGCCCAAATGCACAGTGACTCAAGTAGAAGGAACCAAGCTGGTCTTAGGCATGGTCATAATCTGGCTAGCCACCCTTGTCCCCAGCACCATTTGGGCTCAAATCAACACCCTCTTTGTCAAACAAGGCACCACCTTAAACCGAACCCTTTTCCATGACTTCTCCATCCCAGCAGCCTCCCTCGGCAGCTTTGTCACCCTCTCCATGCTCCTCTCCGTCCCATTATATGACCGCTACTTCGTCCCGTTCATGCGTCGAAAAACCGGAAACCCTCGAGGTATCACTCTACTCCAAAGACTAGGAGTCGGCTTCGTCATCCAAATCATAGCCATTGCCATTGCCTATGCAATCGAGGTTCGAAGGATGCACGTCGTTCGAACCAACCATATTACGCAACCAAACCAAGTCGTTCCCATGAGCATCCTCTGGCTGTTGCCACAATACATCCTCCTTGGCTTCGCAGACGTTTTCATTGCAATTGGGTTGCTCGAGTTTTTCTACGACCAGTCCCCGGAAGACATGCAAAGCCTTGGAACTACGTTTTTCACAAGCGGGATCGGAGTCGGAAACTTCCTCAATAGTTTTCTCGTCACCGTCGTCGATAAACTCACTGGACAAAACGGCGGGAAGAGTTGGATTGGGAACAACTTGAATGACTCCCATTTGGATTACTACTATGGCTTTCTTTTGGTCATATCTACACTTAATTTGGGGGTGTTCTTGTGGGTGTCAAGTTTGTATATTTACAAGAAGGAAGCCATTGAAGCTAAAGATGGCATTGAATCCAAAGCGTTGGATACATCTCTTGGGCTACAAGTTTGATGGAGGCTAATATTGCTATCAATCTTTGTAACCCATCAAAACTTAGAACAACACAAATAATCAATCAAATTCGTCATTAAAAGATGGGATGTTTTAAGATTTCCGTCGAGTTACGAGCATTTGAATGGTATTGGTAGACACCAGCAACTCTATGACAGGGACGTTTTTCCATTATTATTGAGAATGTAAAATAGCTAGAAAAAAGGGGCGAAAGTGTGATGTCTCACGTCGGTTGGAGAGAAAAACGAATCATTTTGTACAATGTGTGAAAACCTCGTTATAGCATACACGTTTTAAAATTGTGAGACTAACGACGATACGTAATGAGATTAGATCATTATAAATGATATCATAGTCAGACACTCGGAACAATTTCAATTAAATTATGTCCCCGTCCGACAACATTTTAAATTATTTAAAAATAAACAATAATAATTGAGATTTTAGATCCCATCCTTGAATGCTACATATTCACTTCCATGTGCTATCACTCTTTTTAGTCAACCAAATTTAATCTCACATCTCTCAAACTTAAATAATTTCCCATCTCTTCCATTCCATTATCACTCTACCTTGTTAGCTGCCAACTACGAGCGGTTGAAGTCTCGTGTCGATGAAAAAGATGACGAGTTTTTTTTCTTTAAATACAAAATTATAATAATATATAATGTTCTCGATTAAGTCGAAAGTTAAAATCATTATCGATTGTTTAGTATTATATGATGTTTTCAATTAACAATATATACAGTTCTTCAACACGTTACCTATTTGTCTCGAAAGATGTTTTGTCTGTATTCACGTATTTTTAAAAAATTTAAAAAAAATCACTCAATATATAATTATTTTGGAGTTTTCTGAAATTGTGAATAAATAAATAAATTTTAATTATTTTTTAAATTTTCTTAATTATCATATTCTTATAATTACTCTCGTCACTATGTCCCTATGTTGTTTCTGTTCATTCATGTATCTATTTTTTACTCGAGCGTAGAAATAAGAAACTATAAACTATTATCGAAACAAAAATATAAGATAATTTAGCCAAAGAAAAAAGAAAAAAGAAAAAAAAAAAACTAAAATGCGAAAAAGGATGAATCAGCAGCCACCGTGGGCCGGTTGTACAAGGTGGAGGAAGAGGAAGAAGCATCCTGATGAGGCGGCGGAGGTAGCTCGGGAGGCGGCGGTGGCGGTGGCTGTACGGCAATGGAAACCATATTACCTTGTCTATATTTGCATCTCAGTATCTCAGCTCTAACTGCAGTGAGTGTAGCTTGTAACGCTTGGACTTGGTGTTGTAGACATGAAATGGCGCCCATGCAACCATACACAGGATCTCTCAGCCTCACGTTAGCTTCGTAAATTAGACTATTCGTAGTATTATCTCTTTCATTTTTCGGAACTTCCTGTAAAAAAATATTCTATCACGGTCTTTAAATTTTCAATTTTATATCAATAAATTCTTATCGTTACCGTTACCTTGAGCATCTTGGAGACATTGCTGGCGCCGAAGACCTTGTGGACCGAGGCGAACTTGTGAGGCTCGTGGGGGGAGAAGTATGGGGCGAAGGGACATTGTTGACCACATCTTCTTCTTAGGAGCTTGCAGGCTGCACATGGAGTAATGGTGTTGAGAGTCCTAGGAGGACCGTGCAGCGTGTGTCGTGGAGGAATATTTGATGATACCGCTCGCTTTCTCTTCTTCCCTAACACCTCCGATCTTTCTCCATCTGTGACAACTAATTTGAACATAACTCAATATCAATCAATTTGAATCAAGAACTATAAATTAAGAACGGATTCAAGAACATAACTCAATATCAATCAATTTGGATCAAGAACTATAAATTAAGAACGGATTGAATCGTCCAGCTCAAATTGTAGTATAATATTTTGAAGAACAAAAAGAAACCGTCGACCAAATTATTCGATCTCGAGAGAGAGAAAGAGATGCATTTTCTTACCTTTGTTTGGACATTCAGCTGGCATGCTCTGCTCTTCAAGTTAACCAAGAAGAAGCTAAGCAGAGAGAGAAGAAGAAGAAAGAAGGAGAAAGAGAAAGAAGTCAAGTAGATTTTAATGGTGAAAGATGAACTGGGTCATGTCCATTCGTGGTGTACGAGGATTCCACGACAGATCTACAAACAAAAAGACCAAGAAATTATATATAAAAGTAAACGGGATTTTGGGTATCACCTCATTTCATCTAAATTTGGACTTAATCAAATAAAATCAGAGGAAATTGTTATTTATCTATGAAATTAGTGCTCGATTTCACCCTTAATCAAATGAAATTAGTGGAAATTGTTGTTTATCTATGAAATTAGTGCTCGAATTTGATGGTCAAATAAGAATTTTGGGATATATATTGTTTAGGATAAGGGCGCCGAGAATAAAACAGGAGGTGGCATTATTATATTAGAGAAGTTTGCCAACACTGCCGTATCCAAATCCACAATTATCCCAATTCTTGGCGAACACACGGGGCACGGATTGTCCGGTGGATTCGTTACGACTCCACGAGCTTCTCCTTCACAAAAGAAAAAGGGCCAAAACCCTCTCCAACAAACAGCGTTTTTTTGGGGCTTTCACGCTCTCGAGCTCTCGCCCCCTTCATCGTACACAATGGACTGCACTTGCAGCAATTTCAGAACCTCCACTGCTCCTTTTTCATGGACACCCACTTCCACTTCGAAGCTCAAATTTCGGGTACCCTTTTCCCCCTTCTTTGCACCCCCTCCCCCCCTTTTGCTTTTATGGTTGATTGTTCTAATTTTTGCAGAATTTGAAGCGTTTGAACTCGATTAAACATTCCATGGTGGCGATGAGCGTTTCTGGGTCTGGTGAAAATGGCTCCCTCGCTAGGTTTCCCCTTACACCCAATAAGCTTTTCATGCAGGAGGTACTGATTTGTCTAGATAATTTCTTAACTAGTTGAGCTATGTTGGGCGCTTGTTTATGTTTTGAAACATGTTTGTATGTTAGGCAATTGGAGCTGAATATGGGGAAGGATTTGAATCTTTTAGACCAGATGGTCCGATGAAAGTGGACGTGGTAAAGAAAAAATGGACTATATTGGGCTACTTTTCTTCTGGTTCTTTGTTTGTTTGAATGTTCTGGTTAGCTTGATTATGAGAGTTTTGGTCCTTCCTTGTTGCAACCAGGATTTTTTGAACGACAGATTGCAAGAAGGATTTCTTAAAAGAATTCGTTATTCTATGAAACCAGATGAAGCATATGGCTTAGTTTTCTCTTGGGATAATGTTGTGGTAAACTCTGTGTTCTTATGAATTCACTTAGTTTCCATATAACCACACGTTCTGAGTTGATGATGGATACAATTATTTTCAGGCAGATACTCAAACTTTGAAGTTAAACGCATGGAAGCAACTTGCCTCAGAAGAAGGTGCTGTTCTTATTGTTTTTTCTTTTTGGAATTGACTGTATAGATGCATGTATTTGAAGTGGAGATTAGTAAGGGAAACAAGAAAATTATGTGAGTTTTTATTCAAGATTTTCTTCGGGATCAATTTTAATGTGGGCTATATGGAAAAAATGTGATATCCCAGGTCGTTTGGAGAGGGGAACGAGTGCTAGCAATGACGCTGGGCTTCGTAGGGGGTGGATTGTGAGATCCCACATTAGTTGGAGAGGGGAACAAAGCATTCTTTGTAAGGGTGTGGAAGCCTCTTCCTAGTAGACACGTTTTAAAAACCTTGGAGAAAGTCCAAGGAGGACATATCTACTAGCGGTGAGCTTGGGCTTGGACTGTTACAAATGGTATCAGAGCCAGACACCGGACGGTGTGCCAGCGAGGACGTTGGGTCCTGAAGGAGGATGGACACCAGGCGGTGTGCCAGCGAGGACGCTGGGTCCCAAAGGGGGGTGGATTGTGAGATCCCACATTGGTTGGAGAGGGGAACAAAACATTTTTTTATAAGGGTGTGGAAACCTCTCCCTAGTATACGCGTTTTAAAAATCTTGAGGGGAAACCTGAAAGGGAAAACCCAAACAGGAGATATCTACTAGCGGTGGGCTTGAGCTGTTACAAATGGTATCAGAGCCAGACACTGGGCGGTGTGCTACCGAGGACGTTGGGCCCCGAACAAGGGTGGATTGTGAGATCCCACATCGATTAGAGAAAGGAACGAAGCATTTTTTATAAGGGTGTGGAGAGACAGAGAGTTATGAGTCGTCCCTTAACCTATGGAATGGAGAGATACGAACTCCTCCTAGTTTAGCTTCCTTTATTCGGAGGCTATTTGAATTAAGAAACCGTTAAACTTTTGTTTTCTTGTTTTAAATTTTGAATTATAATTGCTATAGGAAAAAGAGTTCCCGAAGATGGTGATGTGCAGAAGCTAATGCTTTATGCGGGTGCGGATCAAGTGTTGCAGAAGGTTTGCATCGTCTTTTGTTTTGTTGAAGAAGTAACTCGTGTTCTGTGACGTTAGCTTTGTGAAAAATGCACTCTAATTTACCATCACTTGAAAAAAAAAAACAAATTTTATGTCGATTGTTTGGTCGGGAATTGGGATTAAAAAGGTTGCTGTGTTCTCAGATACTTCTAAACTATCCTCTGCCTTACCTTAAAAAACATTGTGGTTAAGCTCCATACACCACATGAATGGATTTGATTGCATTAATCCGTAGATTCTATGTTTGTCCTTGAGGAGTTGGCTCTTCAGCTCACCAACTTCCATAACCTTTGTCATCGTGGATACAACCTATGCTACTCAGGTTAGAGCGTAAGCTAGTAAGTTAGTGATACTTTTGGCTACTGGACTCTCGCCATCTAGAGTGCAGCACTCCACCGTTTCGCCTAGCAGCATGACACTTGTATTGCTCTCCCACATCCCTGTTCTCATTATTTAGACTGCTCCCATTTTGCTCTCTGCTACTACGAGAATCATTTTTGCTTTCTTTTCCTCTGGCTACTAAGATGTTTCAGTTCATCATGTTGTCTCTTGTCTGTCCATGGATTCATGTGATATCTCACGTTGGTTGGGGAGGAGAACGAAACACCCTTTATAAGGGTATGAAAACCTTTCCTTAGCAGATGCGAAGTGGGGAAGCCCATAAGGGAAAGCCCAAAAATCTTGAGGGGAAGCTTGGAAGGGAAAGCTCAAAGAGGGCAGTATCTGGATGAGCACTGACTCCGCTGTGTAACTCTGAAAGACGTGTTTTAAAGCCTTAAGGGGAAGCCTGAAAGGGAAAATCCAGGGAAAATCCAAAGAAGACAATATCTACTAGTGGTGGACCTTGGCCGTTACAATTCAGTAGCAGTTTGAAAGGTTGACCTATTTGGGAACCCAACGATTAAATCATTACTCCCTTTAACTGGTCATGCGTTTATACGTTTAAATCTCCCACAACATAATAATCTATAGCCAACTGATAGTAACCGGTTTACCTCTTAACTCTTCAACCCAGCTGTGCCTTGAAAACATTGGATCATGGTAGCTCAAATATGGTGTGATGATAGTAACTGTTTATTTTACTGTCATTGTCCGTTGTTCCTTGTTTACTTTTTTGGTCTATGTTCCTGCACTTTTTTGTCAGTTAGCAACAGCTTCATGTTTTTGAAACGCTTTCGATAACTCTGTTCGACCCTTCAGCTTCTACTTTGGGGCATGGCAGAAAGTGAGCTGGATAGACTGAAACTGAGGTTTTCAGAGTTGTATTACAGAGGTCTTCTTTCGGTGAGTTATTTCTTTTATACGTTCTCTTGTTCATTACATTGATCATGGAAATAATTCAAATATTTTTGTTATTCAGCTTAAAACGCCTGTTGACGGCCTCAAAGAGTGGCTGGATGCTGTGTCTACAGCTCGCATCCCCTGTGCCATTGTCTCGAGTCTTGATCGGATACACATGCTCGAAGCATTAGACCGAATGAGTTTGAAGAAATATTTTCAGGTTGGTATAATGATTCCTCAAACCTTCTCTTTCATACAAAGCTAGAATTCGGAATAAAGGATGTGTGATATCCCACATCAGTTAAAGAGGGGAACGAAGCATTCCTTATAAGGGTGTGGAAATCTCTCCCCAGTGGACGCGTTTAAAATCGTGAGGCTGACGATGATACGTAACGGACCAAAAGCGGACAATATCTACTAGCGGTGAGCTTGGACTGCTACAAATGGTATCAGAGCCAGACATCAAGTGGTGTGCTAGCAAGGACATTGGGCCCCCAAAGAGGAGAGTGGATTGTGAGATCCCACATCGGTTGGAGAGAGGAATGAAACATTCCTTACAAGGGTGTGGAAAACTCTCCTGAGTGGACGCGTTTTAAAACTGTGAGGCTGACGACGATACGTAACGGGCCAAAGCGGACAGTATCTGCTAGTGGTGAGCTTGAGTTGTTACAAATGGTATTAAAGCAAAACACCGGGCGGTGTGCCAACAAGGACGTTGGGCCCCCAAAGGGGGTGGACTGTGAGATCCCACATCAGTTGGAGAGGGAAACTAAACCTTCTTTATAAGGGTGTGAAAACTTCTCCTTAGTGAGCGCGTTTTAAAACTGTGAGGCTGACGGCGATACGTAATGGGCCAAAACAGATAATATCTGCTAATAGTGAGCTTCAACTGTTACAGACTGTGTGCTGGATGGTTACATAGGAAGATGACAATAAGGTGGTTCCAAGGTTGAGTGTGTTCTCGTTTTTGTAGGCAATCGTAACGGAAGAAGACGATATGGAGTCGATGGCTCATAGATTCCTGTCTGCTGCTGTCAAGGTAAGGACCATAGGAATCCAAAGCAGCACATTTTCCATTGTTGCACATTTTCCATGGCTCATAGATTACTTGTTTCAGCTGGATCGAAAGCCTTCGAAGTGTGTAGTGTTCGAGGATGATCCTCGGGGCATAACCGCTGCTCACAATTGTACAATGATGGCTATAGCATTAATCGGTGCCCACCCCGCGTACGTGCCTAATTCTATGTACATTTCTTAACAATCATCTCGATCATCGACTGATATAGATACCTGAACCACAATGTGCAGATATGATCTAGTGCAGGCTGATCTTGCAGTTGGTAGCTTCAACGAGCTCTCGGTGATCAATCTGCGGAGATTATTCGCTAACAAGGGTTCGACGTTCATGGAACTGCAGAAACAGAGTGCCGAGAAAGCTCCGTCGAAGAGAAAGCTTAGGATCGATACGATATTCTAATTCGTTTTCGTGTATTCCTCAGTTCTTTTCCATGTTTATAAGTTCATCATGGTGTGTCAATTCTTTTGTTGACCTCTCTCTTACCTGAAAACTTCCGAATGGAGTTAGAACAGTTCATAGATGAATATGGCTTAAAATCTATGGATTGCAATTGTTTTAGGATTTTCATCTTTACCATTGTTTTTTAGGGGGAAAAAAAAAACTCTAGTGTTCGATGGACCGAAAAAAAACAATCACGGGTGTGATCTAGCTTCCTTTGTCTCTCGGGACCAATGAGGGGTAATATAGGAACTACGCCTTTCGGCTTGATCTCAGGTCTTGGCTTACCCTCTGTGGATGAACCTTGTGGGGCATTAGACTCTCACCAATGTTTGTGTTACTCAAGTTGACATTCTTGCACGGGTGCTTTCCTCTAAGATAAAATGCTCCCCTACCAATGCATTTTTTTACATCTCACAGGTTCGACAAATTGTTTAGCCTCGTTTATCTTCAATGCAAGAACACTCGATCAATGAGTATTACGCAGTCTTTCAAGAAAAATAGTTGTACGGGCTAAAACAATATAATTATCGAGATTAAGTCTAAAAATTGATGATTAGGGCTGAGATAAGGCGATTTATTATTTTGAATTATTTATTATTGCGAATGATAATATTGGTAGGGCTGAGATAAGGCGATTTATGGTAAAAGCCCATATCCTTTTTATCCAAATGCGATTTCCATTCCCTTTCCTCTGTCTTCTTCTCCAACGCATCTGACCAGTCAACAATTTTGCAGGTTCAGAGGGAGATGATATACACGATTTTCATCTCTCTGAGCTTTTGAATTTCTGCTCTACAACAAGATCATGTCCTGCATTCACAACAGCCCATTACCTTGTTTCTCTGCGTCCTCTTCTTCTTATCCTAGAAGAAATCGATGCGCTTCTTTTAAGCCGCGAATCCACTGTGCTCTTGGAGGTATGATCCTTTTTAAGAATTGGCTTAATTCGAGTTTGGTTTTTAATGGTTGGATTTGGGGAAATGTGGATGGGTTTTGCTATCATCAGAAAGTGCTTCTCGGGTTATGTGTTAGCATCATGAGAATAATGATTGTAATGCAAGATAATCACATCCAGGAACTGTAGCAGAGCCAAAATCTACCACTTCTACTGAACCATTGTTGCTTAATGCCGTTCGTGGAGAAGATGTGGAAAGGCCCCCAGTTTGGTTGATGAGGCAAGCTGGGAGGTACATGAAGGCAGGTTTATTTGGCTAAAGATTTCTGTAAACCGTCTTTTTATTAACATTTTCGCATACCTTGGCTTAGAGATTTTGTTTTTCTTCAAATGGTTCAAGTAAACTAGATCCTAAATTTATAGATTATCCTCATTATGTTGTTGGTCGGTTTTCTCAATCGAAATGGTTGTAGTACCTTTTACATCATTTTACTAGAGAAGACTGTACCTCTTGCAGTCTGTGGAGGATTTTGGTGGGATTTAAAGCGCATGAACTGCTATAATGGCTCAAGCCTACCCCAGCAGATATTATCCTCTTTGGGCTTTCCTTCTAGGTTTCCCTTTAAGGTTTTTAAAACGCGTCTTTTTGGAAGAAGTTTTCCTACCCTTACAAAGAAGACTTCTTTCTTCTCCCCCTCCGATGGAGGACTCCCTAATCCACCCCCTGGCACACCGCCTCATGTCCACCCCCTTCGAAGATTAGTTTCCTTGCTCGTACATCGCCTGGTGTCTGGTTCTAATACCATTGTAAACGGTCTAAGCCCACCGATAGCAGATATTGTCCTCTTTGGGATTTCCCGTCCAGACTTTCCTTTAAGGTTTTTAAAATGCATCTATTAGATAGAGGTTTCCACACCCTTGTAAAGAATGCTTCGTTCTCCTCCCCGCCGATGTGGGATCTCACATAAAGTGATCTGGGAATCTATTTGGTTAGTTCACCCAAAATTCCTTTCTGCAAAAATCTGTTTCTATTTAGCCTCCTAACGATGCTGATCATCGTCATTTAAATCATAGCTCCATTTTAGTTTTGACATTCCTTTGGCTGCTTTCCTTGATGCTTTTGAGTCTAGACATGTCTTTGTCTTCTGATTGATGTAGATATGAACAGAAAAGATGAGTTGATAGATTTAACAAATTCTTTGCTGAAAAATATTTGGTGAGACATCTGCAAATAAAAGATGGAAAAAGAAAACGAAAAAAACGAAATTCTGTCATTTCTATTAGAAAGATTTTGAGCATGCATAAAATGATTTCCTATGAATTGTTGTTCTCTTTGAAATTTGAAACTTCTTTTAAACTTGGATCTGATATTATGCACGCCTTTTGCAACAGAGTTACCAAATCATTTGTGAAAAATACCCTTCATTTCGTCAAAGGTCAGAGAATACAGATCTTGTTGTGGAAATTTCACTTCAGCCTTGGAATGTCTTTAAGCCTGATGGGGTGAGCTCTATCATATCAAGAAAGCATTATTTTGTTCAAACATTTATAGCTGAGTTAGTTCATTGTCATTGTAATCTGATTTCATTTGTGTTAATGTTTGCGACAGGTGATCTTATTCTCGGATATTCTCACTCCGCTTTCTGGGATGAATATTCCCTTCGACATTGTCAAAGGTAAAGGTCCAATCATTGCCAATCCTATTAGTGAGGCTGCTCAAGTTGAACAAGTGAGGGAATTTGTCCCTGAAGAGAATGTTCCATATGTTGGGGAAGCTTTGACAATTCTGCGAAAAGAGGTCTTAGATGTCATGTATTGTTTTCAGTCTATAGTTGATTTTATGTCATGTCTTAGCTTTTCAACCTTTGGTATATTTATCATGTGTTTTTCTTTCCAGGTTGACAACGAAGCTGCAGTTCTAGGTTTCGTTGGGGCTCCGTTTACCCTTGCATCGTATGTGGTTGAAGGTGGTTCGTCGAAGCACTTCTCGAAAATAAAAAGGCTTGCATTTTCTCAGCCACAGGTAATGCCACATTATAACTTGGGACCCATCGTAAAGTTACCTTCGTTTTGACTTAGGCACCACCCGATATTTGTAAATGTAACATTCCAAGCTCACCGCCAGCAAATATTGTCTTCATTGAGCTTTTCCTTTCTGGCTTCCTATCAAGTTTTCTAAAACGTATCTGCTAGGTAGAGGTTTTCACACCCTTATAATAAATGTTTCGTTCCTCTCTCTAATCTCTAATCAATGTGGGATTTCACAATTCATCTCCCTTCGGGGCCCAGCGTCCTCGCTGACATTTGTTCCTCTCTCCAATCGATGTGGGATCTCACAATGCACCCCCTCCGAGACCTAGGGTCCTCGCTAGCACACTGCCTGGTGTCTGGCTCCGAAGGGGGGTGGATTGTGAGATCTCACATCGGTTGGAGAGGGGAACGAAACATTCTTTATAAGGGTGTGGAAATCCCTTCCTAGCAGACGCGTTTTAAAAAACTTGAGGGGAAGCTCGAAATATCTACTAGCGATGGACTTGGGCTGTTACGATAAGCTTGTCTCTGTATCTTCAGTTGATAAATAGATACCTTCATCCAACTTCCCAAAATCCCACGTCCCGCCTTCTGGTTAGATAATAAGCAAGCATAGTAAGCATAGACCTATTATTTCTCCTGCAGATTCTTCATGCATTGCTTCAGAAGTTTACAAGCTCAATGGCGAGGTACATTCAATACCAAGCAGATAACGGAGCGCAAGCGGTTCAAATCTTCGATTCATGGGCCACAGAGCTCAGCCCTGTGGACTTCGAAGAATTCAGTCTCCCATACTTAAAGCAGATTGTCGAATCTGTGAAGAGAACACATCCAGACCTCCCATTGATTCTTTATGCCAGTGGATCCGGGGGCTTACTTGAAAGGCTGGCATCAACGGGTGTCGACGTTGTTAGCTTAGACTGGACGGTCGATATGGCTGAAGGTAGGAGGCGATTAGGAGCAGACATAGCAGTTCAGGGTAACATCGACCCCGGCGTTCTCTTCGGTTCGAAGGAATTCATCACCAAAAGGATTAATGATACTGTGAAGAAGGCAGGTAAAGGGAAGCACATTTTGAATCTGGGCCATGGGATTGTAGTTGGTACACCTGAGGAAAATGTAGCTCATTTCTTTGAGGTTGCTAAAGGAATTAGATATTAGTGGCTGTCTGAGATTTAGTTGAATTTTTGTAGTATTGTAAACTTATTCATTCTTCTTTTTTGAATCTCCAACAGCATGTAGAGATACTGATTCTTCATAATATTGATTTTTTTTTTCTGCTTAATTACTTTGAACTCGAAATTGATCGAAAAGTTGGAGGAAAAGCTGACTAAAGTGACGTACAACGATGTTTGAAATGCTTTCTTAGATTAAGTTTGATTGAAATGCTTTCTTAGATTAAGTTTGAAAAAACCGCTGTATAGTGTAGGTTGACTCTTTTCTTATAGTTGTATTATGTAAGTTGACTATTTTGCCTCGACCTGGTTAAAAAAGGTTTAAGAGTTATAATAAAGAATAAAAGTGTTTTTTTTGTATAAAAAAAATGGTCTTATTATGTAGGTTGACTTTTTTCCTTTGACTTGGAATAAAGAATAAAAATGTTTTTTTATATATATATATATATATAATTTGGCCAAAATAAATGGTTGTAATTGTAATTATTGATATATTTTAAAAATGAAGGAAAAAGAAAAAGAAAAATTGAAAAATTGAAAAATAGAAACGACATAAACCCTACCCACCCTCCTCTTTCGCCCAGTGCTGTCAATCTTCGACCTTCAATCTTCAGTTTCAGAGCAATGGGAAAGAAATCAAAGGGATCTAGGAAGGGGAAGAAGGCCTGGAGAGCCAATATAAGCTCTGCGGACATTGAGGATTTCTTCGAGAAGTCTACAAAGGACGCTCTCTCCGGCGGTTCTCTTTCCGCCGTTCCCAGTGATTCTCTTTTCGTCGTCGATAAGTCTCGAGGTACTTCTGGTTATTGTACTCCTATTTCTATTACCTTGAAATCTTGCCTATTTCACTTTGCCGGTTTCTGTTCTTGTTCTAGCATTTGTGTTCTGTCTTTTTGGTTGATTTTGATATTTCTTGCATTGATTCTCCAATGGTTATTTTCGCGTTTGATTCATGCTTCCCACCGAATTGTGGTGTGGTCTGTTTTGTGTAAAGAAAACTTATCGTTTTTCACTGAGTTTGAAGTTGAAGTGCTGAACCGAAGAGTGAAAATTCTGACATTGGGCTATGAGGACGTTAATTGAAGTATCCACAAAAGCTATTAAAAGTCTGTGAAATGCGTCGGACGCTGAATCAAACTTCTGCGGCAAAGCTCTTCTTAATTTTACCATGATATTATAAAAGAATACTTCAAATAGAGAATTTTGAGTAGTTCTTCTTACATTACGATACTTATGGCTGCCTTTTGAACTAAATAGCACTATGTTCCATCTTTGTGCTCCAAATCTGTAAAAGAAGGTTGGACGAGTAAACACATCCGTATTTACTTTGGAAGGACTGATTCGTTAACATTAACAATAGTTGTAAACAGACAAAGGATATATCATTGTTTGAACTGATTATTAATTGTTTTCTCTGTTTTTCTGTGTAGATCTTTCTGTGAAGCGGAAAATTGAAAAGAAACGAGAAAAGGTACTTTACTGTGACAGCATATTAACAAAGAATCCTTTTGTCCAAGCTGTGCCTTCTTCAATTAATAAGAAATCCAAGAAAAAACTGGAAGAGGGTTCTAAAGCTAAAGAAACCTCTGAAGATGGTGCTAAGGTTGGCATGTTTGACATATGGAGTGATAAAGGTGCTTATTTTCCCCCTCTCATTACTCTTGTGATCTGTATCGCACTTTTGTTCTCAACAACCATTTTAATGTGAAAAAATTAATCAAACACTACATCACTTGTTTTTGCTGTTCCTGTAGGTGAAAATAAAAGCAAGAAAAGTAAGGTACGGTACCCTAACTGGTTAATTAATAACAAGTCTTATATTTTTTGTATATCATGTAATATTGATTTCTAAAGATATTAGATTCTTATCCTTGTGCAAAAAAGGGCAGAAAGAAGAAAAGACGAGGGGAATAAAAAAGAAATAATATCAAAAAAAGGAAAAAGAAATGTGGATTTTGTTGCAGGAAGAGAACAAGTAATGTTAATGTAATCTTGGACAGAAATCATCGAAGCCATCCATTATTCCAGCAGTAGAAGTTGAGCCCTCAGGATGTTCGTTCAATCCTCCACATGAGAGTCATCAGGTAAGATGTAATAATTCCAACCTTTGTTTCTTGTAAAAGAAGTTGAAGAATGTTCTGGTAACCTTTCGATAATTGATGTTTAAAGTGTGTTTCCCCCCCCCCCCCCCCCCCCCCCCCCCCCCCCC
>NW_019268525.1:593009-611328 GCF_002738365.1 Cucurbita moschata
CCCCCCCCCCCCCCCAAAGTCGTTATCATATCCTATTTCCCTTAAACTTCCCATTTTACCGATCCAGGATGTACTTGCACGTGCTGTTGCAGAAGAAATGCAGAAAGTATACCGAAATGAGCTGGGGCCTGAGCCAGTTCCCTTAACAGTCACAGGAGAAGCTATTAGTGAAGAAGATGTGAGTATTTTGATCCATAAACTTGAATTGTATTGGAATACTCTCCTCAATATAAAATATACTTTTTACTTTCAGTAACTTTTCTTGATTTAAGAGATTACATTTAATTGGTGTTTTGCAGATGTTATTTTTGGATGCTGATAATGATACTGATGACGAAACCAATTTGGACGAAATGGATGAGGATGATATTGAAAAAAGGTTTCATTTATTGGAGAATAATTGTTTTAAAGCTTGCAGATTTTTCAAGTAGTTTGGATCACTTTTCTTGGCCCTCTTATGCTAGTCTGTCCTTTAGGTGTACATAATTGATTTTCTGTATGGATCTATTAGAACTTAAAACCTGTTGTGCTTTTCCAACAGCAGGGCGATCTTTTTCGCAATTTTGAAACAATGTATTTCAAGTGTTCTTCTGTTCTTTTTCTAAAAAAGCTAAGCTTGTTACACAGGCCTTTGAGGACAAAAAGGGTGACTCGAGTTGAGTTGAATAAGAGAGCTAGAAATAAAGAACAGCGCAGAAAGGAAGCCGAATCAAAGAAGTTGAAAGGAATTTCCAAAGAGATTGACAGGTATACATCAGTATCTTTTCTCCTCCATAGTTATCAGATGTCCAATGTAACTGAACTTTCGCTCGTGTATGAAGCTTGCCGGATATCCTTCAAGAAATAGCTAAAGAGGACGAGGAGAGACAAAACAGACTTATCCGACGAACAATAGCGAAACAGGAGAGATTAAAGTCATGCCCACCTCGATTGGGGAGGCACAAGTGCGTCCTATTACACAACTCTTAAATAGTTCTGTTTAGTACTAAATTGAAAGATTAGTAATCAATCGATTTGCTGCATTTTGAATTGCACGGTGTTACTTTCAGGTTCGAGCCTGCTCCGGTTCAAGTTCTCCTATCCGAGGAAATAACTGGATCACTCCGTAAGCTGAAGGTGCAGTAATTAATTTCCATGTTCATCATTCCTGAATATACTCCTTTCTATCAAAGTAGTTGTGTTCTGAAATTTAGATGCATTGTGGTTGGTTATTTTGTATAAATGCAGGGCTGTTGCACCCTTGTGAAGGACAGGTTCAAAAGCTTAGAGAAAAGAGGAATAATTGCCCCTACTGCCAAGAAGAGCAGAAGGTTAGTAATTAGTTCTTTTCACAATCTGCTCCTTTTATGATGAAACCTTCATAACGTTCTTACGAAATTGCACTTCTTTTCGCCAGGAAATAGAAGTAGATTTGTTCGTTTGTTGAACTCGAGAACTCGAGAGACATCTATGGCGAATTCGACAGGGTAATGGTGATAGGTATAGTTTAAAGCAGCGAGGTTGAACAACATAAATACGTATCGACGCGACAGGCCTTTGAGATGTAGGTTTTTGTTTTTATTTCCTTTTATATATAGTTTCTATTGTTGAACTCGGGAACTCCAGAGACATCTATGGCGAATTCGACCGGGTAACGGTGATAGATATAGTTAAAAGCCATGAAGAGCCTTTAAATATATGGTTCCTCCTATACTGAATTGTTTTTGACTTTTCAATTTTGTGTTTACTCTGGTTTTTAATTTTATTAGCGATTGTTCTTATACATGTTGAAGTATGTAATTGATTTTTGTCGAGAAAAAAGAATTTATAATTGCTTATTATATAACATGATTTTCTTTTTTGTGATTGGTTGAACTAATTAGTGACGATTTTATGCAATATAATAATAACTAAACCAAAATTATAGATCACTGATATCAGTTTAAGTTTTTTAAGTTTAAAGACAAAAAACGGAATTAACTGATTAAAAATATTTAAAGTTAATTAAAATGTATGTATGCACATAATTTTTAAGCAATAATCAAAGTAAATGAAGAAATGAATAATAATTTTATAAAACAAATGGATTATATTATTGAAATTTTCAGTTTTAAGTATAGATAAATTATTATTGAAATTAGATGATAATATTGAAATAAAAAAGATATATTAAATTAATTACTGATTAACAATATTATATTTATAATCTCCATTCAAATTTATCTGAAATTGAGTCATTTCATACTTCGGCCCAAAACCCAAAGCCATAAATTTGTTTAGCGGCGGAGTGAGTTGCAGTTCACAAACGGAGTCGACCCACACTGCCGGAGCCGGCGGCTGATTCTGCACCATGCGCATAATTGTATCGAAGCTCACCGCCGTAAAATTCTGCTCTCTCTCTCTCTCTCTCTCTCTCTCTCGAGCTTTCTGTTTTCAGAAATTTCCTCCATGGTTTTTCCCCTTACTTGCATTAGTTTCAGCATCTCTGCAGAAGGGAACCTGCGCGGACCCTGCAATTTCGCCCTTTTTCAGCGTACGACGAACGTGGTAAATCTTGTTTGAAATTATCGATCTCTCTTTTTGTTAGCTGAAGGGACGGATTGTTTTGGCTGCTCAGATGATGCATATAAAATGGAATTTAAGGGTTTATTTTTTCGTTTGATGCCTATTCGATGATATCGTTGCCTTTTTCTGTTTGGATATTGGAATCCGGTTGCTTGTATCGAAAAGAAATTAATCCCATAGTGCTCTAAGCAGGGATTAAAGCATTATTGACGGGAATGCTAGTCCCTTAATTTTATGGATGTTGACATAAATAAGCTGTCAATCTTATTGTTGATCTTTCTTTTTCTTTTTTTCATCGATATTTGTATAGTATGTTAGCAATATTGGTTGATCTCTAATACCAATTGCTGAACCTTTGATTATGATAGTATCAATGGAAATATTATTATGTTGATGGATATTCTATTACTTGGTTCTAACAACGAAGTGTTAGGGGACAGTACGCTTTTAGTCTTATTTTCATATGTTCATTTATCTGTGGCCTTTGTTTTACTCTTTGATCCAACAGGAATGTTTGCAATCTGTGTAAAAGTAAATAAATGAGTTCCATACTTATTGTCATTGTTGTTGAATGCCTGATTGAGATTGAGTTAATTTCAGAGATCGAGAAGGAGGCTGAAAGAAAAGTAGGATGGTTATTAAAACTAATCTTTGCTGGGACTGCCACATTTCTGGGTTACCACATTTTTCCATACATGGGTCAGAAAATTATATCTCTAAGTTACTTTTGATTTCTTTGGATGTTAAATGTTTGTAGTTTCAATCCTTTCAGGGTGTAATCTTGAGTTAAACTTGTTCTTATAGGGGATAACTTGTTGCAGCAATCTGTTTCCCTCTTGCAAGTCAAGGATCCACTGTTTAAGAGGATGGGAGCATCGAGATTGGCTCGCTTTTCGATTGATGGTATCTCCTCACCTTTTCCCCTCCTGAATTGTTTAAGGCTTTTAACTATTGATGGTAAAACTTGTCTCAAACTCTGCCCTTACTAAAAGGATTTGTTCTATTGATTGTATAGATTGTGTAACTGTAAGTTCTAGATACTTGTCTCAAACTTTTCTATCGTGTTGAAACTTTGTCGTGGGGCATATAATCCCTTGCCTGCTGTCTTGCTGCAGTAAATCTTGTTAGCCCATCATATTTTTTCTCACCAGGATTCTAAGAAATTGTTTTAAGACCTTTTATTGAGATTCTGTAATCATGATATCGACGTAAATACGTATACTAATAGCTAACGAAGGTTTTCGAACTAATGATGAAGCTCCTTTGCTCCGCTAACTTAGAAAAGGGTAAAATAAGAATGTTAGCAGGCTAAATTGCTGGGTCAGAAACTTCCAACTGCATTGGACAATAAAAGAAGCATCTTTCAAGAACGGATTTTAGATTTGCATTCTTTCTACTTTAGCAGCCTGACTCTTAACTGAAAAAACATCTTGTGAGATCCCACATTAGATGGAGAGGGGAACGAGAAACATTTTTTATAAGGGTGTGAAAATCTCTCACTAGCAGACACGTTTTAAAAACCTTGAGGGAACACCCGAAAAGATTGTCCAAAGATACAATATCTGCTAGTGGTGGGCTTGGACAGTCTGGTTTTTAGTTTTATGCACTTTTATTGGTAACTTCTCTGGTCAGGGCAAGCCTGTTGAATTTATTGCTGAGATCTGATTATCACTTCTTCTTTTTTTTTCTTTATTTGCAACTACAGATGAAAAAAGGATGAAAATAGTGGAGATCGGTGGGGCTCAGGAGCTCTTAAACATGCTTGGGGCTGCCAAAGACGACCGTACACGTAAGGAAGCTTTGAAGGCTTTACATGCCATCTCACATTCAGGTTCAAATTCTAATCTCCACAGATACTTCTTTAATTTATTATCTACGCTTTAGTTTCGATCTTATTAACCTAGGAGTTGGGTGCATAAACATGTAACACATCTGGATTTCTGGTGTTCTGTAGAACGATACGTCCTTGATCTTGAAACTACACAATAATTTAGATCTTCCTTGTATGTCTAGAAACTGCGACGACATAGGTGGTTCTACATCCATTTTGAAACGCTCGTTTTTCATATTTAATTTTCCAGATGAAGCTGTTGGTGCTTTGCATAAAGCAGGGGCGATCTTGGTTATTAAATCGACCCCGGATTCAGCCGAAGATACGCAAGTAAACGAGTACAAGTCAAACCTAATGAAGAGATTTAGAGATCTTAGCTATGATGTTTCATCTTGAAGGAGATGGGGTGTCTTACATTTGCGAGATCGGTTGTTTCCACTCAAAATACTTTAACCATGTTAGAGATGTTGGGAAGGATTGAGATGTTGAGACCAGTTTTTTTTATGCTTTTTAAGATTAAAATCAAGGCTTCTTCCTTACAGAGAATGTATAGTAGAGCCAACCCAATTATTGAACAAATTTCTCAAAATTTACAATTTTTTTAAATATCGAGTCTCAGTGTTCTCTCGAGTCCCATTGTTGTTCTTAGCATATCGAATAAAATTTTAAGGGTGTTATGAACTCCTTAGATTTAATTTTAGATTTAGACTCATTCTTCTTTTGCTCACAATTCAATTATGCAAAAATTCACTCACAATTCAATTATGCATCATTGAACGTACAAAATTTAACTTAAAACATGAAAGAAGAAGAAAGAAAGATACTTACAAACTCTACAACAAATCATAATCTCCAAAAAAAAAAAATTCATGGTAACGAATTCTCACTTTTCCGTGAATTATGTATGTTTATAGAAATGGCAATAATGCTCGTTGTTACTGCTAGAATTATCATTACTGTAGCAACTACCTTATCCTTTTTCGTTGATATTCCATTCACATCCCTGCACGCCCCAACAAATTTGAGTTAAAAATTAACTCAAAAGCTTGATGTTCTTATGTTGACATGTATGAGTTTATAAAAAGAACACTCAGAATATATATTCAACTCGGCTGAGATTATTTTCAGTTTAAGGAAGTACCTGAGGGCGATGGCACCGGGGAAGATGAAGGCAAGGCAAGTAGCTGAAGTGGAGCCCATGAACTGAAAGATATACCATATGTTTGGGAATGCAATTGCAGCCAAGGAGGAGAACACCAACAAGGGCATTGTAATGGCTACAAACCTTGTTCTATCTGTGCCCAACGGAGCCTTCTTTGGGAACAGAAATTCATTTATATTCAACCTCAGTGGGAAGTTTTGCAAGGGGAAGACCAACATCAGATGAACTGCATAGCTTAATCTCACCACATCATTCAACACAGCCCCGCCTGCATCACCACTCTCATCAAAGTTCATCAAAATGTCTGACATTAACGACTCTCCAAACAGTAAGTACCCAAAAATTCCGATCGCAAAGTAGATAACAGCGCAGAGAACAAGCGCGATCCGAACAGCAATGATCATATTTGATGGCTTTGCGAGCTCAGAACTTATTGGATGGACTGTATGATTGTCAAAAAAAAAAAAAAAAAAAAAAAAAAAATTATCAAACAAATACGAGTACTATCATTTAATAAGAATCAAAATATTGATTAATAGGCAGAACAAATCAATAAATGAATATGGAGCCTAAAAAATTGTAGATATTTTTTAGTGATTCTCAACCTTACAAAAAAAAAAAAATCAAAACTATTGAAACAATTCTCACTAACGGGGTAACGAATTAAAACCAGCAAAATTAATTATACTAATTCAAAGAAAAGTAAATCAATTGGGTCGACGAACATTAAAGATTAATCAGTAACTTTAATATTTTTTATAAATATTCATCAAGGTATTAATATTTTACAATATACTCGCTGATATAATCATAAGCATGGAAAGAATATTTTAATCCTGGTGAGTATATGTCCATCCCAAACGAAATTCTACGTTTATTTTTGGGGAGATTGAGGCAAAAATTTCTCGAAAATTATCTAATTTTTATATTTTTTAATGATTAATTTTTATTAAAAATGGTACATTCTAATAAATTTAATAATATTTTACAAAAATATATATATATATATAAACCCTCAAATTTCAATAAAATAGAGTTTTTTAAACTTTTAAAAAATATATTAATTTATTTACGAAATAAATAAATATATAATATAAAATATGAGTGGAGAAAGGACAAATAATCCCGGCCTACACGATGTCGGTTCGGTTCAATACAAATCCGAACCGAACCCAAACCAATCAGTAAATGAGTAAGGTTGGATGTTATTGCGTACCATTGAAATGGAAAGTGAAGGCTGTGACGATAACTGGTACAGCTGTGAAAAGGTCGAAGACGGAGGTGTTCTTGTCCAGCTTCGGTATCAATCTGGCGCTCTTCGTTTTCCCATGAACGATCGCCATGATCGCCATTACAGAGCTTATTCCAACGAAAACGACGGCCAGAACAACGGATATGAACGAACTGAATCTCAGAGAATCTGAAACACAACGCAGAATCCAAAACGATCGCCATTAAAACAATCATAAATTCATCAGTTTAATTGATTCGATGGTTTCCGGCTACTGACCGACTCGTCGGAAAAGAACCAGAGGAAGCAGAATGAAGACGGCGGTGAAAAGGATCGAGAACTCTCTCGCGTTCCACCATTGATCACCGAACCATTCTTGCAATACTCCTAAATGCATTTTTTCCCCTTCCTTATTTCCGGATAACACGTCCCCTGGAAATTCCACAGAACAAAACCAGAGATCAATCGATTAGGAGAATCAATCGGAAAAATTAATCTCAAAAAGAAAAATGAGAGAATCGAAAACGATTAGCGATTCAATTCCATGGCTCATGATTGCTACGCCAATCGAACATAATGAAGAATTTCTAATTCGTGCACTAATTTCTGCATAGAAAACAAGTGAAATCAACGAGCGATTGAGAACTCCATGTCCGATAAAACAAACCTATTATAATCTGGTATATGATCAAGCCACCAAGATTGGTAATCATGACACAAACTTGAGTAGCAATCGAACCAATCGAGCCGAACGACTCCTTCATCACGCCGGCGTACGTCGTCGAGTTGCCGTAATGAGTGAATCTGACCAAAATCTCCACAGAAATGTCTGTCAAGAAAGCGACGAACGCGATCAGGAGGAGGGCGGGGATAATGCCGAGGATCTTAAGAGCGAAGGGAATCGACATGATTCCAGCGCCAATTATGCTGGTCGAGACGTTGAACACGGCGCCGGAGACCGACGCAGTCCTCGGAGAGGACCTCAACCCCGGCAGTAGAGGTACGTATTCCGGCGACATCCCGGCGACAAGTCGATGATGAACCGGAGAGAAAAACGCCGAAAGAGAAGGAAAAGAAGAAGACGGAGGAGGAGGGCAAATATGTCAAATCTCCTGCGACGTAGGGTGTGGCTATTATATTCTAAGGAGTTATTTTTTAAAACTTTAAAAATATATTCAGTTTCATCTAAAAAAAGTTTAATCTATTAATTAAAACTTTTAAAATTAAAGAGTATTTTTATTAATTTAATTTTTAAAATATATTAAAAAAATATAACATTTAAACAAAAACCAATAATATTTAAAGAGAGAGATGTACGAGGGCGAGATGATGGGTTGATGCTTGCCATTTGCAAAATGATTAATAGTTTTTTTTTTTTTAATATATTTTAAATTTTAAATAAAAACAATTTTTTTTTTAACTAAATTAATATTAAAAAGAGAGAGAGAGGGAGATGTATGAGGCCAAGATGATGGATAGATGCTTTGTTAATACTTTATTATTATTTTAATATATTTATTATTATTTTTAATTGAAATTAAAATTTGTTAATACTTTTTCTCCTACAATTATTCCCCCTAATAATTTGGTTACCATAATTAAATCACATTCATTAATACTAATTTACCAAAATGATTTTTACATTCTCAAAATAATTTTAACTAATTTATTATTTATCTTACATTTGAGGTCGTTGAAATTAATAAACGATTTTAATAAATTTATATAAATTTTTAATAGTAAATATTATATTTGTATATAATGGAAAAAATTATATAAATGAAATAATTTATTAATAAAATACTAAATCTACCTTTAATTTTAATTTTATTTTCATTTACTAATAAATATAGTATAAATAATATGCATTAAATAGGTTGTAAGTTTGTTTAGCCATTCCTATTAATAATTTTTTTAAATAAATAATTTTTAGTAAAATTATATACAAAAAATATTAATTGTAATTAGTATACTCATCAAATTTAATAATTAACTATAATACAAAAGTTAAATAGTGAAGTAAATAAAAATATGATAATAATAATAATAAATTGAATAAAATTACTGAGATTAATATTTTAAAAAAATTTAGAGGTTAAATGAAAAAGGTGGAAAAGGAAAAGGGAGCTGGTAATGCTTTCCTCTCAAATGAAATGTTTTTGTAAATCCATGAGCAAGCCTGCGATCTGGAGAGGCCAAAAGCGGCGGTTCACAATCCCATCGGCTCAACAATCCTTTGTTTGATGGCAAAATCGTTTCCATTGGCGTCTCGCCTTCAACAATTCGCCAAGGTCGTCGTCTCCTCCAAAAAGCCCCAATCACCCACGGCCAGGCAGAAGCCCAAGATCCGAGTTTCGCCGCCTGAAACTCCGATCTCCGATTCGGTCCGAGTCATCTCGGAACCGGCGCAGCCGAAGAAGAATATGGAGGTGAAGAATCGAATTCCGTTGGCCGATGTGGTGTCGGACTGCGCCAAACGGTGGTTCCAGGACACGCTCAAGGAGGCAAACGCCGGCGATACGGCAATGCAGGTCTTGGTAGGGCAAATGTTTTGCTCTGGCTATGGAGTTCCCAAGGACACTCGGAAGGTTTGCTTTTCGTTTTGATTTCTACATTTTGAGTATTCGTGTTGATTTCTTGTGGATGAATGGATTTGGGGAACTAGAGACAATTTTTGTGCGATTTGAGAGGAACCTTGAAGGATTGTGATTATATTTCGGTTAATCTGTTGGTTAAGAGAATGTAGGTTCTTACTGGATTAAGTTCATTCAGGAATTCCATTCACTTAGTGGGTGTATTTTAGAGCTGCTGAGATTATTCTATAGGTTGTATTGTTCGATATTGAATCGAGATTGGGGGAGGCTCTTTAATGGGCATTGTTCTATGCTATTACGTAATTTTTGGCTTGGGAGAAACAAGAAGCCTTTCAAGGTGTTTGACTCTAAAGGTTTTGCCTCTTATTCTTTATAACTAGAGTCATTTTTGCTGATACAGCCATACCTCAACTAGTTAAGGCATATATTATTCACCTATAAGTTAGCGGTTTAAATCCCCACACCCACATATTGTTGAACCAAAATATAAATAGAGTCGTTTTTATGATCAACTTCCTTTTGTAGTACCCTACCCAGGGGAAGTCGAATCCTTGTTGCCTCCTTGAAAGAGACATTGAATCCTTGTTGCCTCCTTGAAGGAGAGATGTCTTAAACTACTAGACGATAGGGGCATACTTGCCTGACTGCCCCAACACTTCTTTCTGTGGTGATTTTTTCTTTACTTTTTCCCACAACAGTTCATATAGTGTCCTGATTTTCAGAATCCCTCTTGAATATATAAATTAAATTTCTCTAGAGGAAAAAGTAATATCATTCTAATGTTTAAATGAATGTTGGGTTTCTGAATTAAGGGGCTTGCTTGGATCAATCGAGCTTCGAAATATCAGGCATCAGTTTGGAAAGCAAGCGATAGACATCCAGGTATTCCAGTCCTCCACGTAGTCAGTTGAGATAGTAATCTTTTCGAATTGCTTCCTAAGTTTTCCAAACTTTTTGTTGTTCCTTAGCTTACTTAGCCACCGATTCGGAATCAAGTGATAGGAGGGTCAAACGAGATGACATCAGACGATCCTTTTCACAACTTCACTAATCCAAGTAAGTTGTTCTGAATTCTATCCTTTATGGAATAGAGTTGGACTCTTTATATGGTTCTAATTCACATTTGTGTAATTTAGTATAAAATACAATAAGTTTTGTGTTTCTCAGTCTGCTGAGATTGATCTCTTTCATTTGTATATAGTTTTTATGTTTTTGGTCTATTATCTACCTATTATTCCTATTTAAGCATAGTTCGGATTTTAGGACTATAACATTTTTGGTTGAAATCCCATATTAGTACCTGACCTTTTAAATTTATTCCATTTTTGTGCTGATATTTTGCCATATAGTTTATAAGATAGACGAGTATCTTTGTAGACGTGTATTAACGGGCTTACTTGGGCAAGTATTTGTCGGAGCTGATATTAGTAACTACGGTAGGGTGCCCGAGCCCCGTGTTTTTTGTCTATAAGAAAATTGCTAGCAACTTATCTTAAGGCTGCAAAGAGAGACCATTTCTACTCTAATTAGGAGATTCTTCAGAAGATAGTTATGTGTAATAACATAATTGTAATTTGGGATAAGCTTCGAATCAGTTTTTTCATATTTCATATTGTTTCCTAATTTATGTCATTCATTTTTGCAGTTAGTAATCCCGTTCACTGCCAAGTTCACAATCAAAATGGGGTGTCTTTTCTCTGTGTGGGCATGTAAAGCTTATGGTTATCCATTGTATTCTACCTTTCCTCATGCTCATGCTGTAGTGGCTGATTAAACTTTAAAAGTGAATGATATGGTCTTACAAAGTATAACAATAATCTATTTCTTGTCAAATTTTCTGTTACAAATTTACAAGCAATGTTGAAGATGTTGATAAATACTAAAGACAGAAGAAACCTTGTTCGGGTTGGTTTTGGGTCTCCTTCCTCTTCTTCTTGGTAGAGACTTGAAATAAATTGTGTATACTATTTCCCTTCACGCTTTCCCTTTCTCCATTCCCATGGCTGCTCTGGGTTTCTAGAAGCCCACAACCCTATCCTTTTAGCTCGAGCTTCATTTTCCCACTGTTATGAATCATGAATTAGAATCCATTAGAAATTTAGAATTGAGTAAAGTGATCATGTAAAGTAGCATACACGTAACACTTTCCCTCTGTTAAAACTGTTTGTAAACTTGAATGTGACAATATCTGTCTGAATTGTAATTCTTTTTTCCAAAATGTTGAGGTGGATGTGAAATTGATTTATAATTGGTACGTTTATAAAACATAATATATATTTTATTCATTTAAAACATACATGCCATCAAAGGCAGAGGCAAGTTAAGTATATTTAACTATCACGTTAGCATTTCAAATTTCAGAATTAATTACAAATCTAGTTCAAACTTTAGGGACCAAACAGAAGTTTAATTTAAATCTCAAGGATCAGAAGTGTTACTTGAAGTTTATGGGATGTAAGTTTAACGAATGAAATAAAAATGTAACGCACCTTTGCCAGCTCTGCTCGTTTGTCATAGGCAGTGTAATGCCACGCAAAGCCCTTTTTCAGCATTGCTTCCTGTAGAGAGAACCAAAAACTTATTCTTACATAACCAGAAACATGAACCCATATGATCCATCGAGGAAAGTGGAAATTGTGTAATTAGTGTTACCTGAATAAACTTTCCATTACAATACAAGTCACCCACACATCGGTTATACCGATCTTCTCCGTACACAAGTACTCTTAAACACTTGCCTTCAACAAGCTTTCTCAGCTCTTCTTTTGCCTCTTTCCCATAAGGCATTGCGCTTTCTGGTGCATCTATTCCTCTGCATTATCAAAGTTCAACTAAGCCTAAGGGTCAATGGAGTTTGGAAATCGTTCAAGTATGGAACAATCACTATTTTTATTCAGGTTTAAATCGTATTTTGATTTTGTGCTCTTGAAAACTGAATATTTAGTCTATTTGCAAATCCTGGATTCTATGCACAATAATCATCATCTAATAAAAGTTAAAAGAGAGTATTTCTAGTAAATTTGGAATGTAGTGTTTTGCTATGAAATTGAGATGAAAAAAAAATATGAGAAAATATAAATGTGTGAACTTCTAAATAGTATAAAGACTAAAATAGACATTTTAAAATTAGATGAATCAAAATAGACCAAAAGTTGAAAGTACAAATCCTAAAATAAACAATTTGTAATTGTATACACGAAAATGAAAGAAAAAAAACTAATTTTAATTACCTGAGACGAATCCTGTATTTTCTTGCAAGAATCTCCTCATTCTGAACAGTAAGCACCCTTTTGTGGGAGAAGAAACAGGTATCAAATCCCACTAACTTATGGAAAAATCAAAGTGTATGTATGCAGTAGACCAGAGATATAATTTACCTGTAACCAGCATCAGTTATTGTCTTGTGAAGTGCATCAGCCTTTGCGTAGTTCTTGGCGTTTCTAGCTTGTGATCTTTGAATGGCTGCGTTCCTAACCTCCATTGGAATACAAGAGGACTCTCTAGGGTGTGCTGTACTCACATACACTGTCACTGTATCACCATCTGCTACAGCTTTTGCATCGACCTGATATGAATTCAACATTGAGAAATGAGAACACCTGTTGTGAACAAAATGGTTGGTCATTTCCCATAAAAGCATCCTTCTCACTTACTGGCAATGTCTGCAGCTCAAACTTGACTCCATCTGGTAGCGATGTAGGCACTGGGGCCGGAGCAGAAAGTTCGACAAGAGTATGAGGAAGAGGTAGACCATAGAAAGCCAATAATCCCTGTTGAACAACAGAAATAAAAACAAAGAACTTAGATTGAGTGTGTTTGACATTCCTTTTAAAATGCTAATGGAGGACTAAAATTGTTGTTGTATTTTTTTTTTTTTTTTTTAACTTATAGCTTGATTTTGCAAGAACAAAAGTGGTTAAGAAGTTTTAAAAATGAAAAGAAAGTACTTAAATGCTTTTAAAGGAAGCATTTAACTATTTTTTAAAAACATAAACGTTCTTGAAAACACTATTTTCAAAAAGTAATTTGACACTTTTCAAAAAGTAATCTGTTTTCCATTTCAGTTCATCAGATCCAACCCCACTGGATTTTGGACTGTTCTACACAAGCCATCTAGCTAAGTCCCCATGGATCTGATTTCTCTCTCCTAAAAATTTGAATTCGAAATGGAAAGAACAACGCATTTCCTTATTATCATCAGAGCTGCTCATATTTGACAGAATGAACTTTGACTCTTATCAATTGAACTATTTAACCTGCAGAGATTCCCAGTTTACCAATCCAACAAAACAAGCAAGAGAATTCCTATTTGTACCTCGACATCTTTCTTCTGGTGTCTCTTGAGTGTCTGAATCACAAGCCTGGATGCTTCTTCAGGCGTTTTAGGAGGTGGTTTCTCCGACCTCCAAGCTTCAGCCAGTTTTCTATACCTTCACACACACACAGATCATCACAAACAATCAGAATCTCTCCACTCTGTAACTACAATTACTTTCACAAATCTCCACTATGTAACCAAACAATCAGAAATACTTTACCAATTCGCCTGTGCCTTCTTCGACGAAACCACATGCTTACTAAGTCCTTGAGGAACCTTTCAAAAATTCATCAAATCAAAATCATCAATACCAAAGCATAGATCGTTTGAACAACAAACTTCACTAGATCACCAGACAGAATCCGATTCAAAATTCAATCAACCAGAAATGCAGCTCGAGATGAGCTTCAGATTGAGAACATACCTGCGAGGTGATCTCGAAATCAAAGAGATCGTGAGCTAGAGCCGAGACGCCGACGGTGGCCGGCGAGACGCCATGAGGACCGAGGGAATCGGCGTCGGCGGCAGCATTCGGATTGCAGAAGTGACCGCAGAGGAACCTGAGAACGTTCCCCATTTTTTGCTGCCTTAAACAATGGCGAATCTAAGGTAATGAAATGGTTTGATAAATTGGACTGAAAATTTCTTAACACTCACGCAAGACCTTGACGACTTTTTTTTTTTTTTTTTTTTTTTTTTTTTTTTTTTTTTTTTTTTTGCAACTTTAGTGAGAGTNAAGGAAGACACGTGGATGGCTATGATTCGCTGAAACGACTCGGAATTCAGTGTTGATTTTTAACCATCCAAATCAGACCAGAATTGCCATTAACAGATCAGGTTTTGAACTAATGAAATTTAGATATTTTGTTAATAAATTTTAGCAACTTTTATGGTTAGATTTTTTAATATTTTATTATTAGGTGTGCATTTTCTGAAAAATAATTTTGAGTATGGTACATTAATTTTTCGATCCTTGAAAATATTTCAAAAACGAAATAAAAAATATATTCGCCAGTGGATGCATTTTTTTTTTTCGATCCTTGAAAATATTTCAAAAACGAAATAAAAAATATATTCGCCAGTGGATGCATTTTTTTTTTTATCTGTAATTGAATGTAATTTTATTTTACAAAACGAGCACGATAATTTGGGCATAGAGTAAGGCCAACCTAAGACGACCCATGAGAGGAGTATAACCTCAATGTAAAGTGCTCAACTGCATAGAGTAAGGCCAACCTAAGACGACCCATGAGAGGAGTATAACCTCAATGTAAAGTGCTCAACTCCGGAGAGGATGAGTTCGACCATAAGAAGAGGATTCTAACCTTGATGTAAAGAGTCCAACTCCCGAGATGATAAGTTTGACCCTAAGAGGAGGAGTCTAGGAGTTTAGTTGTAACAGTCAAAGCCTAAGGAAAGGTTCTACGCCCTTATAAAGAATATTTCGTTCTCTTTTCAATTGATGTGAGATTTTACAATCTACCTCGTTAGGGGCTAGCGTCCTCGTCTGCACACCGCCTCATGTCTGCCTATGGTACCATTTGTAACAGCTCAAACCCATCTCTAGTAAGTATTACTCGTTTTGGTCCATTACGTATCGTTGTCAGACTTCATAATTTTAAAATGCATCTATACACATTAGCCCTTTAGTGGGGCGGACCCACACCCATGAAAACAACAAAATTACGGAATGAGAGACTTTATTCATGTGAAAATAGATAGCAACTTAGAAGTAAAAGTGAGTATAGATTGATTTAAGGGTTTGGGAAAGTGAGCATGACATGGTAATCAACAAATTGTTTCGAACTTTTTAATTTTCCCTCCATTTCTACTGACTTCTTCAAAGCTAAGGAATTGAAATATGAAGCATCTCCTTGAATTCCAGTCTCCTGGTTTCAGTGTAGAACGTCTTGTGTTTGTTTGGCCAATACGTTAACCAAATCCAACCTCTGATCTCCCATTCCAAGGTTTTCCTTCTCGCCGCTCCGTCAATCTTCCACCAAACACTCTCTCCGTACTCATCTCCGGCGAATATGACGCCTCCCTGTCTGTTGAATGGCCGGACAGCGCTCGAGTACCGGTCTCGGAACCAAGCTCTAGGGTTTATCAGCGCAAGTTTCGATGGCTTCCTCGAGGCCACTTCTTTGCCATCGGAGCTGTCGTGGAGGTACCAGTTCAGGATTCCGGTGTTGCCATAGACGGACTGCTCGAATTTCCATGGCTTCAAGCTCGCCGTTACGGTCTCTCCGACTGCTAATTTGAGGCCTGGGTAAGGGTTTGAGGGTTCGAATCCGGCTTCTAGGGTTTTCTCGGTTCCGACTTCTATTATAGGGTTGTCTGATGATTTGCTTACTGAGACGCTCATTATATTTGTTTGTAGAGTTGGAGTGAGCTGCAAGGAGACCCGTGATGGAAAATACTTCTCTGATCCGCCGACTCCTCGTTTTGACAAGAGCATGTCGTTCACGAGCGGGATGATGTTGCACCTGTAAGAATTCGAGGTACGTTTTGAACTCCAATGCCAAAGATACGTGAGAATCTTCACTATTAATTACTTATAGCAGCATGATAGATCAGTATCGGAATCGTTTATTTTTCTAGAATTTGCCTTTGTGTCTTAGTCCTTACTTTTAGTGCAATAGAGAAGAAGTTTAAACTCAATTGTGGAAGATGCGTGAGAATCCTTAACATCGATTACTTCTGATAGCTTGAAAGATCAGTTTGGAATCAATTTTGCAAGAATTTATCCTTCTTGTTCGTTACGTCGAGTGTGTGAGAGAGAAAAAATTCGTTCTTAGCAGCACAGAAGTTAGCTTCGAAGTTCAACATACCTTATGTTGTCAACGTGAACTCTCAGATTAATCCACTTTTCTCGAACCTCAGCCTTGTAATTGAACTGCAGAACCCCTTCTAGCTGGTGATAATTTAGAGAGAGTTGCAATCTTTCATCAGTCGAAGGATTGCGTGAGTTCTCAATGCAATCCATTGCAATGACAGGGCAATAGAGTTGAACTTTCCACAATCCATGTGTTGAAAATGAATAAGAGAACAAAGGTGAGGGTGTTTTGAGCATGCAGCTGTTGGCTTTGAGCTCGACTATCCAGTTGGTAATTGCAAGGTTTATGGACCTCATCCATTGCTCTTCTATATTAGACCCCAACAGTTTCATGAGCATCTTTGATGCCTGTCTTGACTGAAAATTGGTTAAATGATACTTGAGAGTTGTCAGACAATCCAAACGCAGAGCGGTCGGAGCTTCATAAATGCAAATGAGGAATAGAAGGTTAAGAAATGTAACATTGAAAATTTCTTTTGGGTTGAAAGTAATGTTGAGTTTGAGGAAACCAAAGCTAAAATTCTTTTGCTGGTCTGAGCCATAATGAAGAACATCGCGAATACAATTAAGCAAGAGACTGGATATGCTTTCTTGGTCATCTAATAAATTTGAGGATTTGGTGCTGGTCTTTAAGGGCTCTGAACTCCAAAGAGAGATAGGAAGGCTAAAATCTGCGATAACCGATAAAGTAATGGTTGCGGAATGAAGGCTTTTGGCTGCAACAACATTGAGGGAGGAGTTGCTTGAGCTTGAAGAGCATATGGATGTAGAAATGGAAGTTGTTTTCCATTGAGAAAGTGGTGGTAGGTTCTGTATCCAGGAATAAACATCAGGAAAGCTACAAGGAGCCATGCAGTAAGTTAGCAAGATTGAACTCCTTTTCTTCTCTGTGGGGGTAGATGTTATTTTCTTCTATATTTATAGACTCTTTGATGAATGGAATTTGAGTAAAGCAAAGTTTCTAGAACGTGGAAAAGTCATCTGGAAAAGTGATCCATTGGCATCAAGAAAGAAGAGAGAAAAGGTAAAGAACACGATAAGATTGGATGGTTCTGCATAGAAAAGAGATGATAGTCATTTCACCTTTTAATTGAGGATAACTCTTCACACAAACCCAACAATCTTTGGTCAAGAGTTCAATTCTCTATATAATATTAGGCATTTAGGGGCTGCAGCCTATAACACCAAAAAGAATCCTCATAAAAGCGATAAAAACATTTAACACAACTTCTGGAGATATTAATAAAAGACTACCAAAATCAATTAAAATAAAGCAAATCCTTTTTTATTAGAATACGTCTGTAGATACCACTTGAAGTTAGATATATCAGAGGAAGTCATTAATAGGTTATAGTGGGTATTTTCAGGGTTGAATTTGGACATTTGTTTACTTTTGATTTTAAGTATTTGTTGTGGTTGGTGTGATGGAGTCATCTTCTAAATTAGTTATGAAAGCATAGTAATTTTATCACTTGTTGGAGTTTGATATTCCATTGGATGGAATTGAAAGCTTTTAGAGCTCCACGTCATCAAGGCTTTCTATTTCCCACTAGGCAAGAAATAAATTACAAAATTTTTAGAGATAAAGGAGCTTACCTGCGTTCGTTTTCTTTAAGCTATAATTTTTTTGGCTATTTCTAGGTGTGAACGTTCCCCCTTCTTTCATTTCTTTCATCTTTTCTTCTCTATTATCCAGTTGGAGAGCTTTTTTTTTTTTTAATCATTGATGGAATCGTTTCGGGGATCTTTTAGTGATGTGTGGTCTCTGATTAGATTGTTTTTTTTTTTTTTTTTTTTTTTTTT
>NW_019268525.1:611910-690199 GCF_002738365.1 Cucurbita moschata
TTTTTTTTTTTTTTTTTTTTTTTTTTTTTGGATTTCAAAGTTGAAGATTCTTTTTTTGTAACTATTTGATAGACCTTGTCTTGCTTAATTTGAACCCCTTTTTGTAGGCTTCTTTTTTGTATACGCTTGTTATTTCATTTTTCTCATTGAAAGTTCGGTAGTTTATAATAATAGTAACAATAATGAAATTGTTTCTGATATAAAAAAAATTAAAGATAAATTAAAAAGTTTAAAGTAAAAATGTACTTAACTAGATACAATTATCAATGAAGCTACATAAACTTTTACTGACGAAGAAATTCCCATGTGTAGTTTAATTTTATTTGCATGTATAAAAATCTAGATCTGCCTTGTTTGTTGCTTAGAAAGATAATAAGTGGAAAAGAGACCTCAGACGATTAGTCTCTATCCATTTCCAATGATTTCTTATGAGCTAAGGAATTGAAAGATGGAGAATCTCTTTGAATTCCAGCCTCTTGGTTTCGGTGTAAAATGTCTTATGTTTGTTTGGCCAATATGTTAACCAGATCCAGCCTCTAATCTCCCACTCCATAGTTTTCCCTCTTGCCTTTCCATCAATCTTCCACCACACATTCTCTCCATACTCATCGCCTGCGAATATGACCCCTCCCTGTTTGTTAAAAGGTCTGTGAGCACTCGAGTAACGGTCCCGAAACCAAGCTTTAGGGTTTATGAGTGTAAGTTTTGATGGCTTGGTGGAGGCCACCTCTTTCCCATCCGAACTGTCGTGAAGGTACCAGTTAAGGGTTGCAGCATTCCCATGGACGAACTGCTCAAATTTCCATGGCTTCAAGCTCACCATTGCAGTCTCCCCAACTGATAATTTGAGGCCTGGGTAAGGCGTTGAGGGTTCAAATCCAGCTTCAAAGGTTCTTTCAGTTCCAATCTCAATTTTAGGGTTATTTGAAGATTTGCTTACTGAGACACTCATTATGTTTGTGTGGGAAGTTGGAGTGAGTTGCAGTGAAATTCGTGATGGAAAATGTTTTTCTGATCCACCAACTCCACGTTCTGATAAGAGAGTCTCGTTCACAAGCCTCATGATGTCGCACCTGTTAAGAATCCGATAGACTTTTTAAACTCAGTTGTCAAAGACATAACACCAGTTACTTCTAATAGCTTGAAAGATCAGTTTTGCATCTGTAGAAATTGCCTCTGTTTTTGTTGTAATTCCAGTGAGAGAGAGAAAGGATTAGTTCTTAGCAGTAAGAAAGTAATAGCTTCAAAACTCAACGTACCTTATGTTATCAACGTGTACCCTCATATCAATCCACTTATCTCGAACCACAAGTTGGTAATTGAACTGCAGAACCCCTTCAAGCTGGTGATAATTTAAAGAAAATTGCAATCTTTCATCTGTTGAAGGATTGCTGGAGTTCTCAATGTTATCCATTGCAATGATAGGGCAATAGAGTTGAACTTTCCACAGCCCATGCGTTGAAAATGAATAAGAGTACAAAGGTGAGGGTGTTTTTAAAGTACGGCCGTTGGCCTTGAGCTCCAATACCCAGTTGGTGATTGCAAGGTTCATCGACCTCATCCATTGCTCTTCTAGATTCGACCCCAACAGTTTCATAAGCACCTTGGATATCTGCCTCGACGTAGAATTTGCCAAATGATGCTTGAGAGTCATAAGACAATTTGAACGGAGATCGGTGGGAGCTTCATAGATGCAGATTAGGAATATGAGAGTAAGAAACGCGAGATTGAAGATTTCTCTTGAGCTGGAAGTGATATCGAGTTTGAGAGAGTAATGGCTAGAATTCTTTCTTTGGTTTGAGCCATAGTAAAGAACATCATGAACACAATTAAGCAAGAGAGTGGACATGGTTTCTTCATCAAATAAATTTGAGGAATTGGTGCTGGTCTTCAAGGGTTTTGAAGTCCACAGGGAGATTGGAAAGCTGAAATCTGCAATAATTGAGAGAGTAATGGTTGGGGAATGAAGGTTTTTGGCTGCAACAATTTTGAGAGAGGAGCTGTTTGAGGTTGAAGTGCATATGGATGTAGAAATGGAAGAAGTTTTCCATTGAGAAAGGGGTGGAAGGGTCTGTATCCAGGAATAGACATCAGGAAAGCTACAAGAAGCCATGGGAGCATGCAACAAGTTAATTAACAAAAGATTGAACTCTCCTTTTCTCTCTTGTAAGAACAAATGTGGATGTTGTCTCTCTCATATTTGTAGACTCTTTCATGAAGGGAAGTAAAGCAAAGTAAAGATTCTTGGAGGAAAAGTTAGGTAAAAAGGCGATTATTGCGAGCATTGGCATCAAGAATGAAGAGAGAAAATATAAAAGAAGTTGATAAGGTTGGATGGATGTGCAAATGAAGAGGTTTTTCATAGATACCTTTTAATTAGGGAGAACTCTTCACACACAGCCCAGCATTTATTTATTTGTTTATTACATGGATAGGTATCTTTATAGTGGTATTTATCCATAACCTATTATCTCCGTGAACTTTAAACCGCGTCTAATAGCTATGTGTCATATATGTCAGTTTTGTATTTGTTATGTCTCTATGTAACTTTAAAATGTGAAAATTCATATTAGACAAAATTGAAATAGGTATCTAACAAGATGTTAAACTTACAATTTTAAGGTTTAATAGGTCCGTAATTTGAAAATACAAAACTCATTAGATACATACTTAATAGTCTAAAAACTTATTAAACGCTCCTTAAAGTTCAAACACCCATAAAACATAAAGCTTTAGATTCTATATTAGATATAGATAATTTGGTTTAAAAATCTATCAAACATAAATCTTTTAGACCCAAATTTGAAAAATACCAAATTCATGGGTGATAATTCAAAAACGATTACACAAATCTTTTAGATAATTTTTACAAAATTTGAACTAAACTGATATAATTGAAAGTTTATGAATGCATATTTAACCCTTTTTTTTTTTAGTAAAAAATAGAAGTCTATATGAGTAGGCATCTAATTCCTTCTGGGGTCTACAACACCTTAGACTTCAAAGAATCTTGAAAAATGAGAGATTACCATATTTATAAAATAATTGAAAAAAGCCTTTTTCATTTTTTTTACGCGTTTATTGATCTTGTATGTTCTGTCTTCAGTAATGTTCATTCGTTTTATCCAAATATTTTTCATTCATAAATATTTATATAAATTAACTAAAACATTATTAGGTTTAGTTACATTTTCTTCAAAATTATTTTAAGACACAAATTTATTTGATTTGTTCAATATCTAAAATGTTTCTATTAATATTAAATTACTATAAGAAAATCACTATTAATATGAACTAATTAAGTTAAATATTGTATTTAAAACGCTATAACAGTTGATTAACAGGTCGTTGTCAATGTAGTCATTAGGGTTGTAGCTGGAGGTGGACATGGAAGATAGTTGCTAGATTTTTTTTTTTTTTTTTTTTTTTTTTGCAGAGATCGTCAAACTTGTCGGTAGCAACGGCAGGGGCTGTGATGGTCACCAATGTGAGAGGTAGTGTGAGTATTTTGATCACTTTTATATGCTATAAAAATTTGGTACGGATTACATGTTAAACACTAAAAAAAATATTTTTTTCAAAAAATTTTCTTTAAAAGTGACTTATTTCTCAAATTTATTTATTTATTTTTAAAAAAAAATTCATTTTGAATGGTTGCTAAACACTATAGATTTTTATAAAATATTTTTTTTAACCAAATGTATCCTAAGACTAATTAATATTTTACTAAGATTAATTCAATTATCTACCTGTAGCATTTAAATTTCCAAGTTTTTAATTATTTGTGAAGAAATAATTATAAATAAAAAAAATTAAATTGAAATTTTAGCCTCTGAGTTTAATTAGATCCGTTTTTCAACCTTACGGTGGGATTCCATATCTCTTTAATTGTATGCGAAAAAAAATGACATTTTTACTATAAATATTGTCCATTATTGTTTATAATATTTTGTTAATTTTTATTTGGATAACAATGAATACTTTCATTATTCTGCCCAAACCCCACAGATTCCCATTTAATTTAGGTCATAATTATTTATATTTTCTCTTTTATTCCCTTCTTCTTTCGCCTGCATCTTCTTATTTAATGTATAAAGCTAACTATAAACTTATAAAAAAAAAAAAGAGGTAAAATGTAGTGTCGAAAAAGTTATAATTCTTTATTAGCCTTTAGTCATGACCTAAACTTAAGTGAGATTCAATTTCATGACTTGCACCTTCGAGAGGTCAACTTTGTTTATGGAGGCCAATAAGTGCTCTTGTGAGATTAGCCTCTTGGTTTTTGGTCTATCACTTAAGTTTACGTAGTCTATTGCTTAAGCTAGACGATGTCAATCTATTCTATTTTTGTTTGATGCTTAATGTATGTTAAGACGTTGCTTAACATTGGTTAAAATTCAAATGTTTATATATTGAATGGATGTACATATGAATATGAGTGCGATCGAAACTATAAATATGAACCTCATGATCCCTTCTAAAGATGTAAAAATAAAATAAAAACTCTGAAGGGCGAAGTTACAAGTTGGCCACCTATATATATATAAATATATATATAGACAACCGCGTGAAGGGCCTCAATTCCTTTGGGTTTTTCTACGAACAAATAAATTCTCTGAAACCCCGCGGTATTAATTTTGCAGAGTACCGCCGGATCTCACTCTCCTCCACCAATGGCTTCTCCACCGACACTTCCGATTTCCGGCCATCAGTCGGCCACCGGAGCTCCATCTCAGCCGCCCATCGCCACCCCGGCCTTCCGCGCATTTCTCTCTCGGTTAACTTCCTCCGTCCGCCAAGGCTTCTCCCAACGCCGCCCCTGGTCGGAGCTCGTCGATCGGGGCTCCTTCGCTCGTCCCCTCAACCTATCCGAAGCCTATTCCCGGATCCGCAAGAACTTTTCATATTTCCGTGTCAATTATATCACTCTCTTGACCCTTGTTCTCGCTTTTTCTCTCCTCTCCCATCCGTTTTCTCTCTTGACTCTTCTTGCCCTCCTCGCGGCTTGGAGTTTTCTCTACATTTTCCGTCCTTCTGATCAGCCTTTGGTTATTCGCGGACGTACTTTTTCCGATTTCGAGACGTTGGTCGGGTTGGGGGTTCTGACTGTGATTGTTGTGTTTCTCACTAGTGTTGGATCGCTTCTGATATCGGCGTCGATGATTGGATTTTCCATTGTGTGCATTCACGGTGCGTTTAGGCTTCCAGAGGATCTCTTCCTTGATGACCAAGAGCCTGCAAATGGAGGATTCCTGTCATTTCTCGGTGGCGCGGCCACCGCTGCTTCAGCCGCAGGTCCTGCAATTGCAGCGCGTGTATAGCCAGATCCTGATCGGCGCCTGATGGCAGTTCAATTATGGGTTAGTCTTACCTGTTGTACTCTTTGCAATTTGAATTCTTTGGCTGCGAGGAAGATCGTGTTTCTTGTGATCTGAAAGAACTGGATTAGGGTTTGTTCTCTCTTATGTAGATTGTATCGGAAGATTCTGCAAGCTTATAGATCAAATTTTGTGTAGTTTGTTCTACATACAATATCATAAATTGGAGTCGGTATTACTTAGGGCGATTATTACGCAATTCTTTTACCATAGTCTCTCATCTCTTAATCTAAGGCCTGAAGAACCCCATTATCATGTATTTTGCTATTACGGTTATGTTTAATGCCAGATTTTGTTATCTTCTAATGGAATTCAAAGTATGTCAATAATTCGGTTGTTATGGGACTGTTTCCTTTCATGCTGCTCATTTTATGTAGTTGCTGGATGAATATGGTTGTGTACTGCGCTTCACATCGTGATATTATTACCAAAATGATATGTGTATTTGCAGGGGTTGGGTTGTGGGGGCTTCTGGGAAGGGGTTACACTGTCATTCATGTTCATTTTCTTTGGTAGGAGATTTCGGATTAGATTTCTTTAAATTTAGTGAAATTCATAATTGCTTGCTCTCCAGATTATTTATTCAGGGAGCTTGTACAGATTATTTCATGGTTTCATAATTTCATTGTTTCATTCTGCATCACTTTCTTTGAAGTTCTATGGAAAGGGAGTTTTGAGAATGGAAAGGGTAATGGTAAAGGAGAGGGAAATGATGAAGAGAGAAAGAAAAGGGTAACAGTATACTTTGGCCCCTATGTTTTCTCCCCTTCTAGTCCCTTTAATTCACATCTTCACACTCAAGATTTGGTAGTCCCTTTATCTTTTTTTTCTAACTTTCATTGAACAAATGAAAGAATACTAGGGCATATAGAACAACATACCGGAAAGAAAGGAAGCCTGAAAGTACCTCATGTTTTAGTTCAATGAGATGGATTTGCCTGTTGTGAACAACCACGTGGTTACCCATTTCACATTGCCTCTAACAACCCAAGCTCATTGCTAACCGTTATTGTCCTCTTTGGGTTTTCCCTTCTAGACTTCCCTTTAAGATTTTAAAACGCGTCTGTTAGAGAGAGGTTTCCACACCCTTACTAGGAATGCTTCGTTCCCCTCTTCAACTGATGTGGGATCTCACAATGCCCCACCTAAATGGCTTACTTGGCTTGAATTGGATTGCATTGTACATGAATGAGTGTAAGTTGTCATGTCTCATCACATGCAACACAAAGTGGAGTAGTCTGAGAGTTTAGGAACATTGTTGTGACTTGTTATATTGATTAAAAGAGCTCTGTTAGAGTCAGTCTTTCGAGAGAATAATTTGATAGAGTAACAAGCAATACTCGAAGTGCCAAGTTAACATGGATGTAAGTGTTGCAAGTGATGGGAAGGGTTGAGATCATTCATTGTTTGCTTCCTAAGTTTGTGTTGATTTGTAGAACTGGCTTGGCCAAGGTTGGTTGATTGACATATGTAAACTGTCGCTGTTAGAATGAGAGCATGAAGTATGGTTGACTCAGGCTTATATTTGGACCCATGTAGCTTTATTCACATGGTATTATAATTTATAGCTGTGCAAATAAGCGTAAAGTGTTGATTAGATCATATGGATGTAGAGATATACATTTTCTTGTCTGATCACTTGAGAAATGTGTCACTTTGGTTGTCACTTAATATGGCAATCATGAAGCAGAGGCATTCTACCACATTCAAGTCGAAGTGGCTTAGGCTAGACACTGAGTTGAGCAAAGACGTGCCCTCACAGAATCTTTTGGTTAAAACCGCTATTATGTAAGTGGGTGATTGTGTTGTGTTGAGTTGGTGACTTGGTTGGACAAGTTGAGTTGACCTCTATTTCAAAGAACTAATGCTGAAGGGGAACTGGTTTAAGTTATCAAAAATCTTGCAGCAATAAGGGTCATCCCCCTCATACACCTTCCCTATTCTTCGCAAGGTTAGCTTGGCCCCCAGGAGAGTTGCAGAAAACCATCAAGTTTCCAACCCATTTGACTCTTCCTAGGCTTCACTTGTTGTCAGCAACCTGATATGAGTTATATCCAGATAGATTTCGGCTTGTTCAACCCTTCAATTTGCAGGTTCGATGCAATTTTACAGTAGTTATTGGTTTCAAATGTTTTTCTAGTTCGTGTTCGTGGATGCATTTGATATATCTCTATGAAGTATGAGAAATCCTACCCCCATAGTTATGTATTTTAATTCTTCTCCTTTTTAAACGTCCAAACCGGTCTGCATACTCTAGCTTTGATTCATTTTGGTTTTACACGGACATCGACGTTTAGCCCCACGTTATTAAAAATGTCGTGAAAATTTGTTGTATTTATGTAGTACAATAAATAAAGATAGAAACCAACAAAAATAAATTTATTATAAAAAGAACAAGATGCTTAACCATATGATTAAACAAATAGAAGACAACATGAAAAGAAATGAATAATTTTACCTTTTGAACCAAACGAAGTGAATATAATAATTTTTGTTTTTGAAAAGGACAAAAGAAACTCAAGAATCAAACGAGCCAATTGGGGTGAGCTTCTTTCTAACGTCCCCCCATTTCCCAGGAAGAAAGCTTTGTTTGTAGTGGGTCCCATTATCAAAACATTAAGGCATCCAAAATAAACACATTTGATTTTATTAAGACTTGGTTCAATTTAGTTTATGAAATTTAATGTATAATGTTATAATCTTATGATACACTTTCATAAAGATGAGTATCAATATTTAATTAAGTTTGTAATATCACTCTTTTCCCAAGGAATAATACACTCCCATGTCCTTAGCCGGTGGATCCCATCACTGAAACACTGGGAGATATAGCCGTTGGAGGAGCGGTGTTTCCACTAAACCCCCAAAACCCTCTCTCTCTCTCTCTCTCTCTCTCTCCATTTTCACTCTTCCAAAGCAGTCAAACAAGAGAGAGAAACAAACATCGAGAACCAAAAATATAAAAATATATATATATATAGAAAATAAAACTAGCCGTTAAGCTCATCAAACAAGAGAGAGAAACACAGAAGCAGAGGAAGAGGAGAGCCTCTGGTATCTTATTGCAACCCACCTGACATTTGTGTCTCTCTCTCTCTCTCTCAGGCATTCACGTGCCCTTCTCTTCACAAACTTGGCCTCCTCCTCTTCTTATTCTCTCTACAAAACCCTTTTCCACCAACCAAAATCTCTCCCTCCTCTGTTTCATTCTTGTTTCCATATGCTCCCTTCCGTTCCATTTTCATCTTCTTTCAAGTTTTTCTTTCCTCTTCTTTAGCTTTCCATGGATGAAATCCAAACCCCATTTGATTCCAACTCTTGTTGGAAATACCCACTTGGAGATTTTGGGGTTTTGTTGACGAAAACTGCCGATTGGCTCTGTTTTCCAGGGAAGAAGGAGAAGAAACGGAGGTTTTCGAGGAAAACCCCCCATGGGTTTGTTTCTTCTCTTCATTTTGGATTAGTTTTGTCCTTCTTGGTGGTCAGTTTTGTCTGTGTTCAGCCTGTTTTGAGCCAGGATTGGGACGGCGTGGTTGTGACTCAAGCTGATTTTCAATCCCTTCAGGCATTCAAGCAAGAACTTGATGATCCTAAAGGGTTCTTGAAGAGTTGGAATGATAGTGGATTTGGGGCTTGTTCTGGTGGTTGGGTTGGGATTAAATGCGCTAAGGGACAGGTTATTGTGATACAGCTTCCATGGAAGGGATTAGGAGGTCGAATCACTGAGAAGATTGGCCAACTTCAGGCCCTTAGGAAGCTCAGTTTACATGACAACTTCATTGCTGGATCCATCCCTTCTTCATTGGGTCTTCTTCCAAATCTTAGAGGGGTTCAGTTGTTCAACAATCGATTTTCGGGTTCAATCCCGCCTTCATTGGGGCGTTGTCCTCTGCTTCAAACTCTTCACATTAGTAACAATTTGCTCACCGGAACAATCCCATCTAGTTTGGCTAACTCCACCAAACTCTATTGGCTTAACTTGAGCCATAACTCGTTTTCCGGTCCAATCCCGACGAGTCTCACTCGATCGGTGTCCCTTACTTTCCTCGCTCTTCAACACAACAATCTCTCAGGTAGCATTCCCGACTCGTGGGGAAGCGATGCCACCGAGCGAAACCGGGTGTTTCAGCTCAAGTCTTTGACTCTTGATGACAACCTCCTCTCAGGTACCATACCAACTTCTTTAAGCAAGTTAAGTAAGGTTCAAGTGGTTTCCCTTGGCCACAATAGGCTAAATGGTGGCCTTCCTGATGAACTTAGTAGGCTTTCTTTGCTCAAAACTTTGGATGTTTCTAATAATTTCCTTAATGGAAGCATACCCCAAAGTTTTGATAGATTCAGAAATCTGTCTGTTCTCAACTTGAGTAGAAACAGATTCAATGGTCATATACCTTCAACTTTAGGGAACATCTCAACACTTACTCAACTTGATCTATCTCAGAACAATCTAAGTGGAGAAATCCCAGCTTCTCTTGCTGATTTGCAAGCTCTTCAATCCTTAAACGTCTCGTATAACAACCTTTCGGGTTCGGTACCGGTGGCCCTTGCCGAAAAATTCAATGCGAGTTCCTTTGTTGGGAACATTCAGCTCTGTGGGTTCAGTGGTGCGATTCAGTGCCTGTCCCCTGCCCCTTCTCAAGAAGTTCCTGCTCCTCCGCTGGAAAGTTCGACATCCCGACATCGGAAGTTAAGTACTAAAGATATAATCCTCATAGCAGCAGGATCCCTCCTTGTAGTATTGGTTATAGTTTTCTTTGTACTGCTGTGCTGCTTGATAAGGAAAAGAGCTGCTTCGAAAGAAAAGGATGGCGGTGAGGCTGCAGCAGCCGGGGCTGTGAGGACCGAGAAGGGCGTCCCTCCGACGGGCAGTGAAGTTGAAGCGGGAGGGGATGCTGGAGGAAAGCTCGTCCATTTCGAGGGGCAAACGGTGTTCACAGCTGATGATCTTTTGTGTGCAACAGCAGAAATAATGGGAAAGAGTACTTACGGGACTGTTTACAAGGCTACATTGGAGGATGGAAGTCAAGTTGCAGTAAAGAGATTGAGAGAGAAGATCACTAAGAGCCAGAAGGAATTTGAAGCAGAGGTCAATATACTTGGAAAGATCAGGCATCCAAATCTTCTAGCTTTGAGAGCTTATTACTTGGGACCTAAAGGAGAAAAGCTTCTTGTTTTCGATTACATGCCGAACGGGAGCCTCGCAACGTTCCTGCACGGTAACTGCAAATTTCATATCTTGTTTTATGTCTTAAGGTAATAATGTGTGTATGTACTGTAAGCTTGCTTGCTCTAACTTCTTTGAAATCTACAGCTCGTGGACCGGATACATTCATCGATTGGCCGACGAGGATGAAGATAGCTCAGGGTATGACTCGTGGCCTGTGTCACCTTCACGCACACGAGAACAGCATCCATGGAAACCTAACATCCAGCAACATTCTACTTGATGAGTACATAAATGCTAAGATCGCAGATTTTGGCCTGTCAAGGTTGATGACTGCCGCTGCAAGCTCAAATGTGATAGCAACGGCAGGGGCACTTGGGTACCGAGCGCCCGAGCTCTCAAAGCTGAAGAAAGCAAATACAAAAACTGACATTTACAGCCTTGGAGTGATCATATTGGAACTCCTGACTGGAAAGTCCCCCGGTGAAGCCATGAATGGAGTCGATTTGCCGCAATGGGTTGCATCAATTGTTAAAGAGGAGTGGACTAATGAAGTTTTCGATATGGAACTGATGAGGGATGCCTCTACCATTGGAGATGAGTTGCTGAACACGCTAAAACTCGCTTTGCATTGTGTCGATCCATCACCGTCGGCAAGACCAGAAGTTCAACAAGTTCTACAACAACTGGAGGAGATTAGGCCAGAAACTGCTCCCAGTTCTGGGGACGACGGAGCTGGAGGAGGAGGAGGGCCCCCTTCAACAAGTGAGTGAAAAGGGCTGCTAGGCTATATCCAAATAGGCAAGCAGAGTGTTAGTTAGTTAGTTAGTTAGTTAGTGGATTTAGTTAGTGGATAGAACAAGAGAGGCTTCTGTGATTCTTTCAATTCTTTTAAGGGTGTTTTCTGCGAGAGTAAATTAATTTGCAAGTAGTTTTTATTGAATACAATATATTTTGGACTCAAAGATATAGAGTTTACAAGATCATCATGAACAACGTCCGTACACCGAATCGCTCAAACCGCTCGCTAAATCTACAAGAAACTCCTCATAAATGCAAAAGGTATATGTTTGTATACATACTTGTAAAAAGCTACAATCATACTTTTCAGCTGCTCTCTTTTACATAACCTCTAGTTTCTTCTGCAAGATTCTCCCAAGCCTTTGCCATTTTCTCTGCATATCCCACCTGCAAAAATGAACTTTGAATTAAGGTACTCCAAACCGGTTACATGACGAAGCTTTCGGTTGTGTAAATGTTGTCAAAATAATCTAACCTGATTAAGGACAAAGCCTTTTAACATATTCGTGAAGTCTTCTTGCATCTCCCTGTCGAGCCTCTCGAGCTCACTCCTATTGTTTTCCTGCACTCAAAGTATACTTATACTTAACACTTCATGCAGCTCTCTAGAACCAAAAGATCTCAAGCATCTGAAGACTATAATTTCAAACAATTCAGCCAATTACATACACACATATGGGTGGTATTTGTAATACGGATGCGCCTTGAAGTGTAACCGGGTGCGTTCGATTTTCCATGTAATCATCTTTTATCTTCCAAAGTGAAATACTAAGTAGAAATAACACATACAGAAAAGTGGGACAAACAAGAGGCAATCTAATCTACCTTGATGCGGTCATATTCTCTTACTGCACGAGTCTTAGCATCCTCTGTAACATGCACAGTATCTTTCAACTCTTCAATTTTCCGCAACCTGGACCTGTCTCCACCAAATATCTTGGACGAAGCAACCTCAAGCTTCTCGATCCTCGTTTGCAAGGAAGATAGATCTGATGAAAGGGTCTGAACTGTCAGCAGCGCACTTGCTCGGTCAGAAAATGCACCGTTGACAGCTAACATAACTCCAAGATAATCGTGAAGCTTATCCTGCAATGGATTCACGAAAAGAACAATCAATTGATGGATTCAGTCTCCTTCAAAGAACTTTCAAAATTCGCTTGATCAATCATTTTGAAACGAGTTTTATAACTTTCCAAAGTGTGCATACTATTTCATCTTGCAACAAGTTTCTTAGCACTTACCAAATGCTTCACTGTTTGTGAATTTAGTTCTCTATACAATCTGCTACTTTTAACGGCAGCAGTGGCCAAATTTTTCATGTCAGCAGCTCGTACTCTTTGAGACTCGAAGATAGCTTCTTCAGTCTCAAATTTGGACAACTTTACAAATGCTAAACCCAGTTCTCCCATTGTCTCTCCGATGTCTTGCTGAGCTTTCACAAGTGATTCGGCCTTCAAAACAATGGTATATACACAAGCAACATTACTAGAAAGTATAAAGAACCGAGCCCCATTTATTTTCTCAATAAAAAATGAAGGGCATTCAGCAATATATTTCAGAATTAATCACAACTTAATCCTATTCTTCCTAGCAGAAATTTTGTTTTCAAACGTAAATCGAGCTGGACAAGAAAACTGTAGTTCAAGATAGCTTCTCAAAATGCTTATATCACTCATGACCCTAACGCCAGAATATCTAAAATTATCTAGTTTATACAAGATAGAGATAAGTATGAAAACCTTTATAGCACTAGATTCACACCTGTAGAGATACATCGATAAGTTGCTGTTCAATGTCCATTAATTTCTCTTTCTTCTCCAAAAACTCCTTATCTTCTTCCACCACCATCGGCTTGGCCCCAACCCAATCGTTGGACATTGATTGCTTCAATTCCTTGAAGATTCTCAACAAATCTCTGCCCCCTTTTGCAGGTTTTGCCACTTCCTGCAAATCCACCGCCGCAGTTGGTTCCCCAAATAGCTGCCTCGGCAGCTTCACCGCTCCATCAAGCATCCTTGAAGCTACATCAGTGCTTCTGACTAATGGCAATGACCCCTTTGCCTCCAAAAACATTCTCAACTCCTCACTTTTCCGAATTACTGGATGCAATGCCAATTTCCTCAAATACTTCTCTAATGCAACCCTCCTCTGCTCCACAAACTCCTGTTTCTGCATCATTTGGCTCTCTACCACGTTCTTATCCGGCCTCATCGGTATGAAAAACCCACGGTACGTCTCCAGCAACCGATCAGACAATGCGACAACATCCTTGAAACGCCTTCGAACACCAAATTCGGATCCAGGTCCCCCGTATTCAGGAAAATTCGTCCTCGTCGTAATCAGATACGTGTAAAAACCACTTCCACCGGGAACCAACGAATTGTTCAGCTCATCCATTCTCTGCGGATCCGAAACCGAAATACTCAAGAACTCAGAGCTCAAAGCGTTCGCTGTAGTGGAGAAGTCAGGGCTACCATCGCGACCATTGGACGATGAATCAAAAGACGTGAAAATCGCCTCAGCATAAGAAGGAGGCTCAAGAAACGAATCGAAAGGCGAATCAGGGCTTTGACGGTCCGCATAAGAGGGCGACGACGAAAGCAAGGGATCGTAGTTAATCGCCACCGGCCGACTCAATTGACTGTTCCGACCTTGAGATTGGGTGACGGGAGGATCGTCAAGAACCAAACTCTCCATTTCTTCACGAGACGAGTGGAGGCCCGCCACCTCCTCCTCCTGATCTCCATTACTCATCATCATATCGAATCGAACAACGAGAAAATAACATAAAAACAAACGAGATTAGGAAAAAGAACAAAAAAAAAAGGCCTAAATCAACACAAGATTCATCAAATTTGAAGTCTAAACACCATCGAATTCGAAGAACTAGTGGGGCAAACGGTGGGTAGTTGAAAGAAATGGAAGAGCATACGAAAACTTTCCCCGCATATGGAGACGAGCGAACACAGGAGCCGAGGCAGTGAGTCACCACGTGGGTGAGAATAAGAATACGAAGAACTCGAGGGTTATCGAGGGATTCAGACTGAGTCGACTCAGTGTACAGGTTTGCCGAGTTGATGAATGTCTTAACTCGTGAATTTATTTAGTGAGTCAGGTGGGATTTAAATAAGACAAAATATCGTTAAAACTTCTTCACCTTATCCGTTTTAGATTATTTTTTTCCGAATTAAATATTTTATGGAGATTTAAAAAATAAAAATAAAAATAATATATATATAATTTAGTCTATCTAATTTTAAATATTAGAATTATGTTTATACGATAATTTTATCAAATGATAAGCAATAACTCGATGAGATAAGCTTTTTATTGGCTGCAATCAAGCGAATTCGGTAGCATAGACACGGGCGACTCTGATGCTCAAGTGAACCCGAATAGATGGATGTTCAGAATGTTTCCGACGAAATGATTGACACATGGGTCAATTCCTAATAGTTGTGTCCAAGCAAGCCAACAGGTTGATATGTCCCAAGACATGGGACGACATCACGATGCTTGGGTTGTGTTGTTAAGAACCGAGATGACAATGAGATTTGGTATTGTTGTGTCGCAACGATTGAACATGCAAGCACAAACAATGTGTGTGGCTAAACAAGCTTGAATTCCGCACAAACGATGTTTGACGGTTTGATGAAGCCATAAAGTTGCCCAAAAAATATGAATAGGACTTGAGTTTCAAAGCTGGTCGTGAGCACGATAGTTAGAAGAGAGGTGAAAACAAACATCGATAATCTAATCGAGAGAGACCAAAGAGAGATAATAAATACAGAGAAAACATCGATATCAGAAAGAAATCGACAGACAAGAAATTATTATAAAGTTTCATTTTTTAAATACCTTTTCGATTGACATCCAAATATATTGGTAAAATAATAATTTCGGTATTATTTAATAATACTTAATTTTTTAATTGTGCATTCATGCTATCATTACGTAATATATCTTTAACAATTACCTTATTAAAATTTTAAAACATTAACTTAATAATACTATTTGATTCAAATTATATTTCAACTAAAATTATTAAGAAAACAATTTCAATGTTTAAATTAATCCTCTATAATTTAATAAATAATTTTTTTACCTAAAAAAATTTAATTCTTAATTTTAATATGCAACAATTTAATTTCCATGTTTTTAAAATTTATAACTATTTTTATTCTTTACCATAAAAGATGGATCAAATTAAATTCAATTTTTATTACGTAAGAATTTGGTATTTTCTTGTAAATATATTTAACCACCGCTCAATTTATAGGTTAAAAGTTTTCATTAAATCAAAATTATTATAAATTTAAAAGTGTGTTATTACGTAAAAAAAATTTAAGAACTAAATTTTAGATTAAAACTAGTAACCTTTTATCCTTCAGTTAAAAAGTACAGTAAATGTAATAGATGTTAAAAGTATAAAAAAAGGAAGAGTTGAAACTCGAAACTTAAAAAATTACTGCTCCGAATAGGGTAATTTAGAGGAAATAAAATTACGGAGGAGGTGAAAAATTGGGGAAAAAGAAGGGAACTTTGGTGGACAAATTTATTGGTTGTTTCGACTTACAATCCCAATTTCCAACCAAAAGCCAACGCCACAAGTTTTTGATCACACGTGGCCGTTCTCAGGCTTATCTCATCAATTTCATCATCTGGACCCTCAGATTCCCTTCCGATCACGTCAATCTAAGCCCTCTGATCTTCCATTTTTCTATTTCCCAAATTACCCTCTCCCTCTTTCCTTATTTACACTCCCCGCCTCTTTGCCGCAACTAGTCTACGGCCCTCTCTTTTTTTTACCATTCATGCAAAGTAATGGAACGGATTCCGAGGAGCTTTTTAGCACTTTTGGGCTTTGGATTGCTCCGCCTCAGTCACTTCACTCCCCTCTCTCTCTCCCTTTCGAGCTTTCAGGTATTTCTCTCTCGTTTTCGCATTGCATTTCCCCACCTCTGTTCGTCTCGTTTTTGTGGCGGTTCTTCGTCCGCCGGGGGATGATCGCCACCGGTTGAGTTCCTATTGTGGTTAATCAGGTCTGTGATTTGATCGGACTTTGTTTTCTCTCGATTTTTGGTTGGGTTGTTTTTGGTGTGGAGTGTGATTGCGGTGACGGTGATGGTGATGAACGGTGTGTATTTTGTTAAGGAGGATGATTGTTTTTGTAATGGCGACGGTTAATTGTTGATTGGTCTTGTTTGTTTTCAGCTCAAATTATAGGTATTTTCATGCCTGTTTGTGTTTTTCTCTCTTTCTGTGTTTTGTTTAATATCTCTGTTTCTGTCGATTATGGGGATACTAATTTCTTCTATGTTTCCAGCTGACGGCATTATTATTGAACGGTTCTCCATTTCTACTGATGATGGGATTGATGTTTTCAGGAGTGGAGCAGTGAAAATCAGCTACATGACGATGACCTTGCTTTTCGTGACATTTTCGATTTTTTGCTGAATTTCTGTAAGTGTACATGATTGAACGATGGGGGGTTCTTTTTCCGAATTAAATTCGCAGGATTATATTTTTAAAATGAAAGCTATGATTAGTGTTGGAACGTCTGAAGTGATAGTGGGCTGTGAACTTTGCTTAGAAGGTTTAGAAATACGAAGGGGATTGTTTTTTAAGAAAAAATTATTAATTGAGTACCATTTTTGTAACTGCGATGATTCTTACGTTGTGCAAGACTACATAAGAGCAGAGTTATTAACATGGATTCTTGTTGGGTTTCATTCTTGCAGATAATCGACTTGTTTTTCTTAGTGGAAATTGTTAAAGCGGCTCTGCTGTTTGGGTGGCGATAAAGGATGGTTAAAAGACGTTTATATGAATTCAAGCATCCATTCAATGATTACCGTAATATTTGCCTCTCTCCTTCTTTCTTTCTACGATGTTGCAATGGTAGTAATATGATGACCTCCAACTATTTCGTGGTCTCAGATCTGGATGTTAACAATCCAATATCATACATGTTATCTCTGTTGTTCGTATGTCTGATAAATCCTTTCAGATATTGCATAATTCAGTACATTCAGTTCATTAGGGCAATGTCATCTATTTTTTTACTCTACCTTCATATGCATTTCCTAAGTTCAACTTTTCAGTTAAAATTCTGATTTCTTTCTGAAAGCTTTCGAGGCGATGTGCTGTGGTTCTTGGCAAGCTGCGGAGAAGATAAGAATTAGGAATGGTTCAATCACCCTTCATTTAGTGAATGATCAGTTCATGATTCTGGAAAGAGGTCCTTACACAGACTTCCGCATTAGGTCGAGACAAGCGACTTCATCTGACTGCACCTGTTTTCTACGACCTGGTGTTGATATTTGTGTCCTCTCTTCCTCTCGCAGCACGGAAAATACTGATGTGCAAGGTTCAGAGCCTGTAAGCGACCTTCTATTCAATTTTCTGAGCTATATTTAGTTTGCATTTTTTGTTAATATAGCATTCCCCCATTATTGTGCTCTAACATATGAAATGTCAGGTTCATGGAGGGATAATAGTTCTTGTTTTATTCAATCAGTAGAACTCCTTCAACATCAAATTTCTTATGAAATGATTTTGTTTTAGGAAAGTATAACATTTCTTCTAAAACTATATTCTTGTTTTGTCTCATATTTGTTTCAATTCTGGATTTGATGCTCTTTGTCTGTCCTATTAATTGAAGTTTTGATATATTTGAAGTGTTTTTTTAATGTTAATGCCATGTGTGTGTTCCTTTTCCTATAGCTTTGTTCTGGTTCATTTGAAATGTGTTGTCATTTCTTGTTTGTTAACTATTTGAATAATTTTCAATGGAAATTTGGTAGGCTCATATTATGCCTTTCTCAAAGTTTCAAGTTTCTTGTACAGGTTAATTAACTGCAGTTTCTCTGAACCTCTGTCTGTTCATAGATTGCTATTTCTTCTGCTAATGATATCTACATGGTACTTCTGCTATTAAGATTAACATGGTACCTATTATTCGGGAAAAGAAAGATAACTTCAAACTGTGTAATATAGACTTTGTTTCACTGCCAGGTCTATGGAAAGAAATGTCAATAATAAACTTACTAAAATATAGAAGTTTCTATTAGACAACACTACAATGTTGAAATGGATGGTGGTCTCTCATTCACCTATTGATTTATGTTTTTGACTCGTGAATGATTTATATTTGGAGAGCTCTTGTTCTTTATCTAGAGCTTAATCAACAGGGTTGGTTTCTTAGGTGTGGATCGATGCTAAAATAAGCTCAATTGAGCGGAAGCCTCATGATTCTGGGTGTTCATGCCAGTTTTATGTCCAATTATATGCTGCTGATAAAAAACCCCTTGGTTCAGAGAAGGGATCGCTTTGTAAAGAAATCATAGCAATGGGAATTGATCAGATCTTTGTTCTCCAAAAGGTTAGGAAACACTTCTGTGAAGATCAACACTACCGATGGGATTTCTCTGAGGACTGCGCTCTGTTGCCAAAAACAAAACTGCTTCTGGGAAAATTTCTGTCCGATCTTTCTTGGTTAGTAGTAACATCAGCATTGAAACATGTCACTTTTGATGTAAGATCAGTGGATAACAAGATCTTGTACCAAGTGTTGGAAAGTAATCAGAAGGGCACTTCAGTAGCTTCTGACAAGATTTTATACGTTGTAAACTTTAGAAATGATGACGGTATGTTTATTCCAATAATACATCAGCTAAATTCATCTGATAGGATTGAGATGTCTCCTGCAGATGATGCATTTGACAGTCAATTGCACTCATTTACTGATCTTATGGACTTGAGGCGTTCAAAACGCCGTAATGTCCAACCTGATCGTTTTCTTGGCTGTGATAGTATCAATGAATCAGAAATTGACTACAGCGGAACCAGGATATATAAAACAGAGCAATTGAATGATGATGATGAGATGACATTACCACTTGCTTACCTGTTTGCCACGAATGCAGGTCCTTCAAAAGTAAAGACGGAAAACGAAAGCAACAATCATTTCAATCAATTGAGTGTACATGATGATCTCTCTGATTTCAAGAGCAGACTAAGATCATTGGAAATGAGTGATGAAGTTGAAGATAAAAATCAACTTGCTATAGTTCCTGTAATTGATGAACAGCCAATAGCATCTGATCCATATCCTGATGATGCCAATGGTTGTGGTAACTTTACGAAACAGATAACTGAAATGTCAGCTAGGTATTACTACATTAACAATAAACGCAAAGTCCGGAAAAGAAACTTTTCAGACTTTGGAGACGAGAACTTTGAGAATTGTAGCTGGGGAAAGGCTTCGAGTAGTAAAGGTAGGAAGACCAGGTATCATTCCATATGTTATAAAGAGGATGGTTCTCCCAAAGAAAGAACTTGGCAGAAACGGTCCTTAGGTGCAGGTGCATACAAGGATTTGATCAATTCCTTCCTGAAGAATATTGACTCAACAATTCAAAAAGAAGAGCCACAGATAATTGATCAATGGAAAGAATTTAAGAACAAAACTTCCTTGGATAAGAGGAACGAGATGGAACTGCCCTCTAATGAGGAGAAGGAAGAGAACTCTGAGATTGAAATGCTGTGGAGAGAAATGGAAATATCCCTTGCCTCAAGTTACCTTATTGATGCTAACCAGGTAAACTAATTAAACATAAATGATCTTAGATTTGTTATAGTTAAATGGATATTCATGATGATGCTCATTCAGATTGCAAAGATTTGGTTTTACAGGGTTTTAGTAATGGAACATCAGTGGAGCCTGAACAGAAAGAAAGCAAATGGTGCCAGCATGAGTTCAAGTTGAATGAAGAGATAGGGATGCTCTGCCATATATGTGGCTTTGTGAGCACTGAAATTAAAGATGTCTCAGCACCATTTGTAAGTCAAATTCAAAACACTAGAATGCTGGAATGTTTTTATCATATTTTTCAGTAATCTTTCACTCCGCCTATCTTGGCTGGGAAACTTTTGATATCATAGTATTGCTCCATGTGAAACTTTTGATATCTTAGTATCACTCCATGTGCATACTCTTCTGCGAATGAAATAATGTGCTGTAGGATATGCTCGTAAAATGTTGTTTTATGATTTGAATTGACATCTATAGTTTCATTCTGGCTGTACCCTCTGTAAGTCTGCATCATTGGTCTATCTGGCCCTCATTTTTCTTTTGTGCAAATTGTTATTTGCATATTTTTCAACTATGTTGTGTTTGATCCCATCTTTATATTGCTTCTAAAATGTTGTAAATTATGGCTGGTGTTCCTTTTTTATGCTAGCTCATCAGATATTGACAACTTTTTTCTCTCTATAGATGCAACACATGAGCTGGAATTCCGAAGAGCGGAGGATTGAAGAAAAAGATGAGCACAATACTGACGATGAGGAGGAGATGAATATTTTCTGTGGCCTGCCTTCTTCTGATGGTACCTTCTCGGAAGAAAATGACAATGTCTGGGCCTTGATCCCTGAATTCAGAAGGAAATTACATCTCCACCAAAAGAAAGCATTCGAGTTCCTGTGGAAAAATGTTGCTGGTTCTATGGTTCCAGCTCTCATGGATCAATCATCTCGTAAAATAGGTGGTTGTGTGATATCCCATACACCAGGAGCTGGAAAAACCTTTCTGATCATCTCATTCCTCGTTAGTTACTTGAAACTGTTTCCAGGGAAAAGGCCCCTTGTCCTTGCTCCAAAGACAACTCTTTATACATGGTATAAGGAATTTATTAAGTGGGAAGTTCCAGTACCAATTCATCTAATACATGGTCGTAGAACGTACCGAGTTTTCCGGTCGAACTCAAAACCAGTCACGTTTGCTGGAGGTCCAAGGCCGACAGACGATGTCATGCACATCTTGGATTGCCTGGAAAAGATAAAGAAGTGGCATGCACATCCAAGTGTTCTTGTTATGGGCTATACATCATTTCTTACATTAATGAGGGAAGATGCAAAATTTGCTCACAGAAAGTACATGGCCAAAGTTTTGCGCCAAAGCCCCGGTATCTTAATATTGGATGAGGGGCACAACCCCAGGAGTACTAAGTCCAGGCTGAGGAAGGTTTTGATGAAAGTTGAAACAGACCTCAGAATACTCCTCTCAGGTACCTTGTTTCAAAATAATTTCTGTGAATATTTCAATACTCTTTGTTTGGCAAGACCTAGGTTTGTGAATGAAGTGTTGAAGAAACTAGATCCCAAATTCAAGAGGAAGAAAAGAAAAGCTCCACACTTGCAAGAAGCTCGGGCAAGGAAATTCTTTTTAGATAAGATAGCTCGGAAAATCGATGCAGGTGATGGAGAAGAGAGGCAGGAAGGTCTGAACATGCTAAGAAATATGACAAGTGCGTTTATTGATGTTTATGAAGGTGGAAGTAAGGATGGCCTTCCTGGTTTACAAATTTACACCTTACTAATGAACACAACTGACATACAGCAACAAATTTTGAATAAACTTCATAAGATAATGGCTAAATACCCTGGATATCCCCTTGAGTTAGAGCTCCTCATAACTCTTGGTTCAATCCATCCTTGGTTAGTAAAAACTGCGGTTTGTGCTAGCAAATTTTTCAGTGAGAGGGATCTGATGGAACTAGAAGGATACAAATTTGATTTGAGGAAAGGTTCAAAGGTGATGTTTGTTCTGAATCTTGTGTACCGTGTCGTCAAGAAGGAAAAAATTCTAATCTTCTGCCACAACATTGCACCCGTCAAACTATTCATAGAGCTGTTTGAGAACGTATTTAGGTGGAAGAGAGGCCGAGAAATCTTGGCCCTCACAGGGGACCTTGAGCTATTCGAACGAGGAAAAGTGATGGATAAGTTTGAAGATCCCTTAGGGCCATCCAAAGTCTTGCTTGCTTCAATTACTGCTTGCGCAGAAGGCATTAGTTTGACTGCAGCTTCACGAGTCATCTTACTAGACTCCGAGTGGAATCCTTCGAAGACAAAGCAGGCCATCGCTCGAGCTTTCCGTCCAGGCCAGCTTAAGGTGGTCTATGTCTATCAACTACTGGTAACTGGCACATTGGAAGAGGACAAGCACAAGAGAACTACATGGAAGGAATGGGTGTCAAGTATGATTTTCAGTGAGGCGTTTGTGGAGGATCCTTCTAAATGGCAAGCAGAAAAGATTGAAGATGAAGTTCTTAGGGAGATGGTGGAGGAAGATAGAGTCAAATCGTTTCATATGATTATGAAAAACGAGAAGGCTTCTACTGTGATCAGAGAAAAGGATTAGCCTCACAATATCCAGGTAAGTTATCTCTCTTCTTCTCTGTCTTATATCATATCATATGTATGAATAATGACTGCTTCCTCTCCTCTCATGTTTATTAAATAGATGTTTGTATAATAAGATGAAAATTGTGTCATTCTTTACCAATAATCATCTGTTGTGCAATTTTGAACTTTAGTAGAATTAACTGCCTAGTTGTGACTTGATGAACTATTTTCTCAACCATTTTGCTTATCACAAGCTGCTGATCTTGGAAATTCATGTTTTGGGAATTTGATTTGCCATATTTGCTTTACATCTGACACGCCTCATTCACAACTTTATTAATCTTTTTCATTTAGCTGAAGGGTTTCAATTGTCTTCTCAAAATCCATTTAATTTGCGTTACTTTTCCTCTTCTAATTTCTAGATTGTTTACTAATTAAAACAAGTTTATCTAATGCTTTTATATTAATTATGGTGTTATGGGTGATTGTGTTAATTATATTCCGTCTTTTAATAGCTCTATGTAATATGACTAATTGTATCTAACTATATATATTGAAATTGATGTACGATTATGTCTCCTTATATTCATGTTACCAGGAGACTAATTAACGGTCACTAACTAATCTCTAGTATTGAATTGTGCATATATATCTTAGTAGTATGTTAGATTGACCGTTTGCATATATATCTCAGGAGAAGGTATTATCAAATTACTATGTGAGACTATTAGAGAGTTACCAACTAAGCTCTAGTATTGAATTAAGTCTGCATATATATCTCAACGATTGGTCGAGACATGAGGTCGCTCCCTTCATGTTATCTTATCAAGCACTTGTGAGGAGAATTAGAGGATTGCTAACTCATAGTATTATGAGGTTACTATGTGAGAAGTCTCACAGAGTTACCAAACTGACCTCTAGTATTGAATTGAGTTTACATATATATATCTCAGAGGTTGGTTTAGATGCACTTGAGAGAAGAATTATAAGATTGCTAACTAATAGTAGATATTATCAAGTATCCATGTGAGACTATTGAGAGTTACCAATTAATCTCTAGTATTGAATTGAGTCTACATATGTATCTTAGTAGTTGGTACAGACATGAGGTCGCTCCCCTCATGTTATGTTATCAAGCACTTGCGAGGACAATTATAAGATTGCTAACTAACTTCTAGTATTGACGGTCCAGATTGATGGGATATTCTACAAATAAAGAGATTAGTATAATAACTTTTTTTCCGAGTATGAATAGGTACGAAAACTTAGAGATAGCAATAATTTAATGAATTATTGAAGCTTCAATTGGGCAATAATTTATAAGAGATAGTGATCAAAGTGGTCCGTACGCATCAGCATGGAAAGTAGGAAGAAGGATCAGTGTTAGAAAATTTGGGAAATTGGAATGCATTTATTTTTTATTTACTTAATTCTTACTTTTTTCCAGCTTTAATTTTGAAATAACACATAAATATATTATTTTATAACAATTTTAAAATCTCAATTTGGTTTTTAAAATTTGTAAGATGTTTCTAGTTTGCCACATTAATTATTTAAATGGATTGCATGGTCGCATATCTGCTTATTAATGTGCTCATACGAATATGGACGGAATTAGAGGCACATAAGTTGTCCAAGTGCGTAGTAGTGGGTGAATATTTGGTGCCAAAAGTAACATTAAGAGAACTAAGACCCAATTGACATAAAGTTGGAGTTGGAACGAAAATCAATTGAAATGAAAATATTATTCCTTTGGTATTGTTTATTAAGAGTTTTCTGGATTTAAATTATTAATTTATTAATTAAAAACTCGGACAAGTAAAGTTTCAGATTTAAAATTATAACAGTCCAAGCTCACTGAGGGTAGATATCAGATTTTTCTTTCAAGATTTACATTAGAGAGAAGTCTTTACGAAAATGTTTTCGTTCACCCGTCTAGAAATTGTGTTCTTTAATGGAGAACCAATGTGTCAACTAAGCGTCTACCGAAAATTCTTCGAATTGTGGATGATATAAGCCGATCCCACTCCTCATAGGATCATTTTGAACGGATCAGTTTGACTGCATTGACTGTTGACCTCATTGATCTGTCGAATTGGACAGATTTGACTGCTTCAATCCGACAAATTTACAATATTATCCTTAAAATATCCGACAAATTTACAATATTATCCTTAAAATAGCATGGAGGTGACGATGGTATAAAAAAATGGTGGAATAGCCTAATTGTAGAGCTACAAAAATTTATAAAACTTTTGAAATTCCTAACCCATTTAAAATTATGTATTATAATTAAATTTTCTACCTAATAAAAAAACAAAACTTTGGCTAATTTTAATTTTTAATATCATTATAAAAAAAAATAGCATGCTTAAGGTATTCATATTCCTAGCTTTTCACGTTTTTTTCAATTTAAGTTATTAGAAAAATAAAATAAAAAATAAAAAACCAGCAACTAGCTCATATCTTTTTTATTTTTTAATAACACCAAATATAATTAAAAAAAATACAATAATACAAAATTTTAATAAAAATAAAATAAAAAATGAGAAAGTTGCAATTAAGTAAAGTAAATGGCAATTAGTTGGTGTCCAAAGGAGCGCAAGTTGATTATCCACTTGCAAGTCCGGCGTAAGCTTTATGATTAATAAATTTTTTAAAAAAATTTAATATATATATATTCAATTATTGAAAATACTCCAAAAACCTTAAAAATTTTCAAAAATATTTAAACTTTAAAAAAATCTAAAAAAAAAATATAGTTAGTTTTAAATGAAAATCTTGATTTATTTAAAAAATACTCTTAGTTTTTAAAAAAATATTCTTAAATTTTAAAAAATTTTAAAATTAGTACTAATACCCTTTATTTTTTATTAAAAAAATAAAAAATTCTTACGGTCAATATATAAGAACGAAAATCTTCTATTGAAACTTCATAAATTATTTTCAAATTTTGCATTTTAATTTTCTAGAAAAATTAAAAGGATATTAATGAAAATTGAGAAAATTCAATAGTAATTTTTAATTAATTTTAAAGTTAAAAAAATATTTTCGAAACCATTAAAGTTTTTAATGATGTTTTTGAAATAAAGTGTTAATAATTTTTATTTAAAAATTTAAAGATATTATTGAAATTTTAAAAAAGGTAAGAATATTGTTTTAGAAAAAAAAATTCTCTTTCTCTCACTTCTTTCTCTCTCCTCATTTTTCGCATTACGTGATTATATATATATGGGGAAAGGCCCATTTTGCGGTTGTCTATTCGTCTTCTCAAATCAGCCTTAACTCTGCTAAAAAGAGAAACGAAATCACTTGTTCTACACAGTTTTTTGAAGAATGCCTTCTTCGGTTCACCTTCACCGGATCAATCCAAGCAACAATCCCGGAGGAGGTGGCGCCTCCGCGGCAACGATGATGAACTGTCACAGAAGCGCCGCGGCGGTGGAGGTGGTGCGGCAGAGGACGAGCATTCCGCTGAGGGACGGGGCGCCGGTGCCGGTACCCGACGCGGTGGCTCGGTACCATGCGCACGACGTCGGATCAGAACAGTGCTGCTCCGCCGTGATCCAGATCATCGACGCACCGGTTTCGACGGTGTGGTCCGTGGTGCGACGGTTCGACAATCCTCAGGCGTACAAGCACTTTCTCAAAAGCTGCCACGTCATCTACGGTGACGGCACCGTCGGCACTCTCCGGCAGGTCCAAGTCGTCTCCGGTCTTCCCGCCGCCTCGAGCACAGAGCGCCTGGAGATTCTCGACGACGAGAGACACGTGATGAGCTTTTGCGTCGTAGGTGGAGACCACCGCCTGCGAAACTACCGATCCGTTACCACACTGCATACGATTTCATCATCATCATCAAATTCAAACAACGAATCGAAATCGTTGACGGTTGTGGTGGAATCTTATGCAGTTGATGTACCGCAAGGCAATACCAGAGAAGAAACGTGCGATTTCGTTGATACGATCGTACGGTGCAATCTTCAATCTCTCGCTCATGTCGCTGAGAACATGGCCAAAACTTCCTAAAATTTGGATCCACTTCTTCTTCTACTTGTTTTTGTGATACAGGTGTGCAAGTGGATTTTAATCGCACTGTGAATCATTATTAACACACACACATACATTTACGATTGCAGCCTCTTTTTCCCCCCTTTGAAACCGATCTCTGCAGATTCATACACCCCCTGATTTACTTTTTCCTTTTGTCCGTACGAATTGTTGTATCTACAAATTTGTTCTTCGTTTATGCGTCCAGTTATATGGCTCTTTCTTCTGAAATTTGGCCATTTCTTAAAATCCTCTTCGCCATGGTTGCTTGGAAAAGTTCATATAGGGGGGAGGTTCAGAGTTCAAATTCCAATAGAGTACAATTATTTGGTTAATCGAGGCATGAACAAGGAGGGGAGATTTGATTGGTTAATAAATATAAATTAAATAGTTTAAATATCTACAAATGGAATTAAAATAGCGAATAAAAGCTTGGAGGAATCAAACAGCTGCAATTAAGAGGTTGTGGAAAAACAAGAGGCCCATTGCAAGTTGCCTCTGTTTTTCATTTTCTTTAATTTAATATAAATATAATATATGTATCTAAATATTCTCACAATTTAATTATTTCTCATATTTTCAAAAAAAACTTTGCAACTTGCTTAACCAACTTGCCCATATAAAGACACTTTTTTTTTTCTCCTTTTTTTTTTTATATATTTGTTTCAAATAAATAAACTTCTCTATTAATTTTCTCTTCTAAATATTTTTCATAATTTTTCTCTCTCTAAATACTTTTTGTAGTCTATTATCTTCAACTAAAAGGGAATAAATTAAATTATCAATTATTCATAGTTTTATATCGATATTAATTAGTCATAATATGTAGATGAAAAAAAATTAATGCATTTTTAGGTATCTTAAATTAAGAAAATAAGTATTTTAGTTTTTAGAGGATTTGTGCCATTGATCACTTGAATCATTATATTTTCTTCAATTAATTAATTGATAATTTTGCATCTCTTTTCCAAGAACAAACATATCAGACATTGTTTTAATAAAAAAAATTCCCTTCCAAAAAAAAAACTCAGCTCATCCCTTTTTGAATTTCACATGAATGGATGTGTCCTGAGGCATGGATCGGCACCACGATGCATGAATTGTGTTGTTGGGAACCAAGATGACGGTATGATGCAACGTGATTGTGTCACACACGATTGAACACGCACACATGAACAGTATGTGCGGCTGAACAAACTTAGATTTCACATAGGATGTGTTCAATTGGCAAAGGCAAACCTTGTTGACGATACGACGAAGCCACAAAGTCGGACAAAAAATATGAATAGAGCTTGAGTCCCCCTTAAGACTTGTCGTAAGCGTGTCAAAATTACGACATCGTACGATTAAAGATGTACGACCGTGATAGTGATCATTCACTCTCTATCTTTCAATTGATTTTCTCATCTTTTATCTCTACCAATCAATCCCAAAGCTCACAAACCCACATGAAAGAAAGAGGATCCGAGGGAAGAACCCAGATGAATTTTAACATCAATTAATGAGGATATAAAAGTTTGGTAAAAAGAAGCTCATTCCAAGTATCTTGGAGACCAGGCATGCACCAATGGATGCAATCCGCATAGCTTACCGGGTTCGCTAGCTGCTCCGGCGTTAATGGTGACCATTGCTTCTTGTAAATCGATGTGTGTGCATCTCTACGATAGCTCGAGAGCTGTGTGATGTTAAGAAATGTGATAGGAAACTTCGACCGGCTGAAAACTTCCCCAATCACTTTCATTAAGCTTTTTTTCGAATCGGATCCCCAATAGTTTGAATCTTCAATTAGAGTCGTTTGGTTGTAGCAGTTGTCACCCTGTTCACCACCCCAATCAATACTCCTATAGAGCCAAATGAAAGCTTGGTTACGTTACGATGGCTATGACAAAAAACATTATTCAATATAGCCGCTACAAATATGTGTTATCCTCAAATAATTTTTCGTGTAAAATCAGATGTCACATTATATTCGAATATGAAAAAAGAGAACTAACTTTCCATGAGAAGGGGACATGGCAGTGAAGAAAACCCTAGTCTTTTTGGGGTCCATGTTCTTCCTAACCCATCTCAACATGCTCTTCATTGCCATGCGATAAGCATCCTCCGTGGACAGCTCCACTATGTCCTGTGCTTCATCCTCGAAAGACCCTTGTCTGTAAAATTTCATTTCATTCATTCAACAACCCATTATATAGTCTGTTCAAATGTATATTGAGAAAGAAAGTCGGTTAGGGAGAGAATATCTCTCACAGGATTTTCATGTTTGAGCCAGTAATCCACCAAAGATAAGTATTGAAAACCATAATATCAACTCTTTTCCAATGCCTTCCATGTTTATTTATCGAATCTCTTCTCACTATTCGATCTGAAATTCGATGGATCACTGCATTATCTGAATTTGATTCTAGGAGAAACGGCGCCCAATAGAACTCGATTGTCATATTGTACTCCTATATTCATTTAATATCAATTAATAGTTATTAAAAGATCATATTTTGAAGAAGAAAAAAAACTTGAGAAACATAAAGTTATCATACATACCTTGGCGGTGAAGATAGTGAGTGAATCGAAGGTCTCCATGGATTTGGCATCGTCGGCTATTAGAGAGTGAAGAAGACAAACCATTGAAACATACTGCCCTCGATTTAATGAATCTCCAACAAACATCATCCTCTTTCCTCTTAAGGATTCTAGCATCATGCTAGCATTAAACCTTCCTTAAAAAAAAAACAAATAAACAAAACAATTTTAAAAGTTGAATCAATTTAATATGTATTATTTAATTTTACTAATATTTCAAACAAATATTTTTTTTTTCAAGTTTGTATGGGGACGAGAGATACGAACTTCTGACCAATAATTTTTTTAAAAATTTTAAATAAAAACAAAATATCCTAAATAAATTTACAAAAATACTTGTGCAAAGCCTAAAAGATCAAACAGGAAAAGGAAAAAAAAACCTAAAGTTATTATCAAAATGTCAAAATCTAATTTAAAACCAACCACTTGCAACAAGTTGCTTCATTTATGGGATATTCTTTCTAGATCAAGATTTAATTTTTAATATAATATTAATTCTACAAATAATTTAAATCCAAATATTTCTAAAAATATCCACATATATTCTCCAATTTGGTTCTGCACGTCACCCTCGTGACTATCGGCCGGACCTTATACTAATGCCACCATACGTTGTCGTTTCGTTCCAATTTTATTTTTTAATAATTGCATGGCCGTTTACGGAATCATTTGAAAAATCTGAAATAACTCAAAACTATATAATATTTTCATAGAACTTTCATCGACTTTTTGTTCATAAAAAAATTGTATCGATATTTTAATATTGAACAAATTGAAATTAATAATACAGTTTTACTTTGGTCAAACCTGTTGTCATTGAACCGATACTCGTTTTTATTATTTTCGTAATTTATTTTCTTATAAATAATTTTTATTATACTCCCTAATTGTTTTTTAATTATTTATTTTCTATTTCATTCTTTCTAGCTTAAAAAAAAACAAACAATTTTGATGCTAACTTAGGTAAGATGTATGCATGGAAAATGACCTTCCTATTAAAAAAATTAAATGCCCAAAATTAAAAGGGATTAAAATTAAAATTTTTAAAGCATTAGAAATAATATTATATATATATATATTTCCTTTCTTTTTGGGGATTAAGTTAAATTTCAACAACCGTTTTATCTACATAGATGGAAAATGAAAGGTAGAAAATAAAATCAAACAAAAAAGAAAAAGCAGAGAGAGAAAAGGGATACCTGGGAAGATTGCAGCCGTGGGGCTGCCACCGCCAGTACTGATAACTCCGGTCCGGCCGGCCGTGCTTCTGACACGTCAGCTGCGGCGGAATGTACGGACAATCCGACTCATCATATAGCGGCCGAGTCACCTCGTCCCTAACCCAGCTCCCACTGAACACGTCACACCCCTCCAATTTTCCTATCTCAAATGCCAATTTCTCCCTTTTCTTCTCTAACCACTCCACACCCACAAATCAAACCAGGATCAAATTACTTAAAATTTATGGATTTCAATCATTATGGGTTTAATATCACGTTGAAGCTTAAGTACATGGAAACTACCATAGAACCATAAAACAAATGCGACTATCCAATATTAATAAGAAGACCTCCAACTCTAAAGTCATTGCAACTAAATCCGAAGGCTTTGAAGCTTTTAAGTTACGGTATATTAATTCTCAATGGAAAGTAAAAGGGATAAGAACTCACCTGTGGCGGGCGGAGCAGTGGCAGGGGCGAGGTCGAGCTGGAGTTGCTGGCTGAAGACACAGGCAAGGTCTTTACGAAGGATGGAGACGAAGAAGATGAAGACCACGAGAGTGAAGAGGTATGGGGAGAAGCGAGATTTCCTGAGGATGGAGGAGGAAGAGTTGGGAGGAGGAGGCTTCATTTGAGAGCAGAAAAAAAAAAGGCAAAATTAGAAGTTATTAATGTTAGACAAAAACGTTGATGCTAATAATATATGTACCCATAAGTTTTGGTTTATTGGCAATTTCGCCTCAATTAAATGAATGAATTTGCTCTTAAAAGCAATAGAATATAAATTATAATACAGATTAAAATAAGGCTTATTGGTAAATAGGTTAAAAGTTGGCATCAAGGGTAGGGCATGTTTTATATTGGGTTTGACTTGCCAAGGGTATATAAGTCATTGTCTTTAAGGTATTGAAAATGAAAAAGACAAAGAAAAAATAAATCTCTTCATTTTAATGGTTGACTTGCGAAGGTTATATATGATTATTTTATTGGGTTCAAATCTTATTCTTTCTCTTTTTCCATTGTTTGGTTCAAGAGATAGGAGAAGAGATTCAAGCAGAATTTAAAATAGATATAATATGCTCTAACAATTAAACTATATTGACAATATGAATTCAAATAAAAATACGATACAGAGATTTAAACCATCAATGAAGATACAAAATTTTAAAATATTAGGGACAAAATCAAAATGCATACATTATGGACAATATGTAAAAGTACTTGGTTTCATTTTCAACCACCTAAGTAATTGGTTTGGAAGTTTCCTTCAAAGTTGTCAAATTTTCAATTATGTTGGAAATGGCCAAGGGACTGTTGTTATAAAAACTAAAAAGGTTGAGGGTAAAATTGAAAAGCAAACAATATTAAGTGCAAACTTGACAGCCACGTAAATCAGAGGAACCTTTGCACAATTTAGCATAAAAATAGTTTTAAACCATGGAATTACGTTATAAAATAGACATACCATAAGCATGTGATCACGTTCATTTGCATCTCGATCTCTCGCTCGAGTGGGTAGAAGACTGGGTTATGGAGCGAAGGGCTACCCGACAGGAGCTATCTCTCTCTCTCTCTCCCTAAGCTTCTTAAGTACAAGATGCAGATCTATAGCAGAGGTATAGGGTTGCTGGCGCAATTTCAGGATGACCTCTTGTGGCTGTATTTTCCTAACCAAACAAACCCATTAGAACTTGATCTAAAAAATTCATGGTAAGAGGGCAAACAAAACAAGGAGTCTCACCGGAAATTTGAAGCACAAAATGTGTGTGATCAGAAGTTTACCGGAGAATAAATACCTCGATGACCTTGCGAGGGTCCCTTAAATTTTTGGACCAGAGATGCAAACAAACTCTGCAATGTGATATAAGTTCCAAGCATGTGCAAGAGATACAGGGAGATTGAGACAGAGAAGAAGAGAAAAACAGTAGTATACCTGAATTTTATGAGGTAGGCTAAGCCAGAATTCCGGGTTGGGAATAGCCTGATAGGAAAAGGAGGTGGAGAGAAAGGATATATTAGAACGGTTGTAGAGATTTGAACTGCGTTCATAAATCAAAAATGATCTTGAAGAGGCTGCAGTAGAGATCGTACGTACTTTTTTAACGGTGCGACGTCATGATCGCTCATGACAAGCCTTAAGAGGAACCCAAGTCCCATATTTATTTTTTTTCCCATATTTGTTGCTTTATTAGACCTTGGTAAGGTTTGTTTTCATCAACTGAACACAATTCATGCAGAATCTAAGCTTGTTCGACCACACACGGCACCCATGCGTGCATGTTCAATCATATGCGCGACCTATCCGACTTGCCTCTACACTAGGCCAAGTATTTGGTTCGGCTTTGCTTCTACTCGAGGTCAAGGTCTCTCATATGCAACGCTGCATCTCATCTTGTCATCTTGGTTCCCAAATTAACACGGTCTACATGGCCTGATGTCATCCCAAGTCTTGACATGTCATCGACCCTCGTAGCTCACTCGGTCATGTCCATCAAGATCAGACTCATGTGTCGCTTATACCATCGAGGGATCCCAAACATCCATCCATCCAGATTTTATCGAGGCATTTGACCCTTCCATGTCCATGCCATGTCATTTACAGATTTCGTACCAGATAGCGGGTACATATACCAACCACCAACACATGTGAGGGTCCCCCACAATCCTAGAATACGCAATAAAAAAAAAACAAAAAGAAAAAAACTAACCTGCAGGAACATGAGGTGCACATACCAAGCAATCAACATACATAGGTGGATCATGATTGAAAATCATCCCATCCCATCCCATAGCTGCTCCACAACAGCATAAAAGATATCACGAAGTTAAACAAGTAAATTACCTTATTATATAAAAGACACACAAGAAAAAATCTGCTGAATGTCAAAATGATGAAGCTTTTCATGTTCCATGCGCAACTATCATCTTATCAGTTTTACAAAGGATCCAGACATATCAACCGTTTGATACTCAGAGGTCAAGTTTGAAGAAAACAATCAATCAGCTGGTTCTAGGTACATAATATATCGGCTTGTGATATGAGACAAAAATTAAAATTGATCACAAAAACAAGTAAAAGATCAAATAATAGACTTCCAAAATCATGCCAAGAATTATAAGAATGATACTAGAGTTATCATATGAGGGTGCTTGAGTGCATCTTTTTCATATCTATTGATTATAAATATGTAGGTGTATATACGAGCTACTAAGGAACAGGAAGAAACTGCAAAGCTATAGTTCAAAGGAAATAATATCTAGTTTCCTAATCACACAAAGAATATGCTTGTTTTTGCCGAATATTGAGCTAGTATCACATATCTATTGAAATTGTCAATATACAGGAAGGATAACAATTTACAAGAAAGTATTTGATACTCAATGAAAAAATAATATGTAACCTGATGGAGCAAACCTGAAACCAGGCAATAGTATCATTTTCTGCTACTCTGTAAAACCTAACAGAAATGAAGAGCATAAATAAAATAGAAAAGTGAGAATAAATGAACAACATAACTTAGATAAAACGTAGGAAGAGAAATAACATTCTGATATAAATCACTCTTCCTTTTAAGTATCAAACCAGAGGCAGAGGAAGATTAGCAATATCCGTCTTCGCTGAGGACTCCATGCGGGAACTCGGAGATAGACAATGCCGGATCGAAGTTATACATCTTGCCATTGTTAACGAAACCGAACTCGCAAATGGAAAAGACCGAATCGAAGGGCAGAATTAGGCGTAGAATAATGAAGAAAATGGTAGCCCATTCCACAAAATTGATTTTACGCATCATTTTCCTCCTGCTAAAATCTCGTGCCAGTTTTCTTGCAGCCTAATTTCTTGTTTGATCTTTCTGTTTCTTCGAGACAACCCCCGTCCAGATTATGGCTTTGCGAGAACCGAATTTCTCGATTTGCAGAAATGAGACCGCACCCGAGTGGTCGAAAGAACCATGCCGTTCCTATAGAGGAATTCGCCGGGTTTTTATTTTATTTTATTTTATTTTATTTATTTATTTATTATTAATAATAGGTTTAATTGCAAAATTATCTGAAAAAAAAAAGTTACAAATTTTTTTAATTTTCATTAAATACAATTTTTTTCTTTAATTTATAATTTAACTTAAATGATTATTTAATTTCTATAATACCATTATTTTACTTTTCGAATTAATGAAATAGGTTAAAATGAGTATATTTCAACCGTATCTAATGCGTTTTTTTCTTCAAATATTTAAATTCTCGTATTTTCATATAAAATATAAAATGAGGAAGTTCAATGGCAGTTGACGTGTTCTTCTTTATTTGAGACTAGAAGTTCAAATCCTTATACCTCATATGTATCGTGCTAAAAAAAGTATGGGATGATAGAACGCGTTCACGAGTTGTTTAATGTTTAGATACCGACAATAATCCTTCTATAGGTTCACCTACGAAAACTTTGTTACGATTTTTTCTTCCTCGAAGCATTGTCAAACTAGTTAATATATTATAACTTTACCTAAAATATCAATAATTTATCTCACACAAAAAAAATTAGATGGTTAATAAATGAATTTAAAATTTAAATTTTGTATCATATTAACTTAAATTTATTATTATTTTTTGTTTAATAAATTAATGAAATAGCCAACATATTTTAAAATTAAATTGGACAAAAAATAAAAATATTTGTTCTATAAAATATTAAACTTTAAAATTATGTGTTTAATTATTTATAAATTTTTAAAATAGTTCAAATACTTCGTACAATTAAAAGGAAGAGAAATTTTAATTTTAAAACTTATTAAATAATTGACAGGTAAAGAGACCGGAAGAGAGAGTGGAAACCTAGCTCCCGCTTTTTCCGTCTTCCTCTCTCACACGTGCTCTACGCCGGGAAAAACATGGACGGCGGCGATGGAAACCAAGCCTTGACCAGCACCCGGTTCTCCGACCTCGAACCTCCCCTCTCAGCACCTGTTCTAGAGGCGTTAGCCCAATTAGGTTTTGAATTCTGTACTCCAGTTCAAGCCGCCACAATTCCGTTGCTATGCAGCCACAAGGACGTCGCCGTCGACGCCGCCACTGGTTCGGGGAAAACCCTAGCGTTTGTAGTTCCGGTCGTTGAAATCCTCCGACGATGTTCTAGCAGTCGCCCCAAACCTCACCAGGTTCGTCTCTCTACTCTGTTTGTCTCAAGCCCATTTGAGTGAATTCGTCTTAGTATTGACTTAAAAAGAGCGTGCGAATTGTATTTCCATACTGGTTCTTTATGTACGGTTCCTCTGCAGGTAATGGGGATTATAATTTCCCCAACCAGGGAGCTTTCCTCACAAATTTACAGTGTTGCTCTTCCTATCGTTTCTACATTGTCGAATATCAAATCGGTGCTTCTCGTTGGAGGCGCCGATGTAAAAGAAGACATGAATAAGATAGAAGAAGAAGGTGCAAACTTGTTGATTGGGACCCCAGGAAGGCTGTTTGATATGATGGAACGTATGGAGAACTTGGATTTTCGGAACTTTGAGGTATCCTCCAACCTTAAGAACATGTTCCTGGCTACTGGATTGTCTGAGCTTATTATTAGATTAGCACCAACTCTTCTCTCTCATTCTGAACTCCTGTTTATGTTTTATATTAAGTGATTTTTTCTTTAAAGTTAGTTTTGCATGTATACTTTCAACCTTTCAGTTGATTTCTTGGAATATTTTCGTAGTATTAGATGATGTCTGGAACTAAATTTATAGGAACACAAAGTTATATATAGCTTTGATTATCTATCCACAGGTTCTGATATTGGATGAAGCAGATAGGCTCCTGGACATGGGATTTCAAAGGCAGATAACTTCAATTATATCTCGTTTGCCTAAGCTTCGTAGGACTGGTCTTTTTTCAGCTACACAAACTGAGGCAGTTGAAGAACTGTCTAAGGCAGGGCTAAGGAATCCTATCAGGGTCGAAGTAAGGGCAGAAACACAACTTGCACCTTCGAGAACTCCATCTAGTCTTCATATTGAGGTATCCAATGCAGCTGTCTTTCAGTTCAGTCTAATTTGCATGTTTCAATTTAATAACTCCGTCCATACATAATGGGGATAAGTATTATGAAGACTATAATCTTGAACTTATTGAAGTTCTTTATGGAGGATTTTGAAAACAAGTTCACAATCAATACTTTATGCCCATGAAAATGTTATGGGCGGTCAGGCAGTGTGGATTGGTTTATGCCCTATAGAAAGAAGTAAAAGTCTAGGATTTGTTTGGTACCATAGCACACGTGCTCGAAGACAATTATTCGTTAGCAGTTTTGCTTGTATGTCCTGCAGTTTCCTTTTGATAAAATTTCTTTTCATTCTGATTCTGCAGTATTTGGAATGTGAAGCAGACAAGAAATCCACCCAACTTGTCGACATTCTTGTTAAGAACAAATCCAAAAAAATCATAGTGTAAGTTAACTGTTGGATTTGAATACTTAAAATATATAAATTGGCAATGTTTTCCTCTCATTTTAGTAAGGTGTGGTGTTGTATAGATACTTCATGACTTGTGCATGTGTTGACTATTGGGGAGTTGTTCTACCACAGCTTACCCTTTTAAAAGGATTTTCCTTGATCCCTCTACATGGAAAGATGAAACAGGTACCTTTTTAGAGGTCATATGATGTAAATTATAATTACAATTTTGAAAGCTCAAGCAATGAGTTTTGCATTTCATGACCTATATCTTCTATGCTCAATAGACCGCCCGGGAGAAAGCACTAGCCTCATTTGTATCCCTCTCAAGTGGTGTTCTTCTATGCACAGATGTTGCAGCCCGTGGGCTTGACATTCCTGGCGTTGATTGTATACTGCAGGTTTGTCCATGGTTACCAGTCCATATTCTTCTGCATATAAAACTTCTCCCAAAGAAATTATGCTTTTTTTAAATTATAAAAAAAGAAAGAAAGAAAGAAAGATTTTTGTAAGTGCATATATCCTTGTGCTTAAATAGATCTACTTTTTGTCTGGTATTGCAGTACGATCCTCCTCAAGATCCTAATGTATTTGTACATAGGGTTGGTCGCACTGCTCGATTGGGTAGAGAAGGAAATGCCATTGTTTTTCTTTTGCCAAAGGTGTGGTTTGTGCTGTTTGGTTCTTAATAGTTTTTGCATCATATATTACTACAAAGAACGAACATTGTAACATTGAATCCTCCAAGTCCCTTCAAATAAGGAAATTGAAAAAAAAAAAAAATTCTTCTTTGTTTTTAGTGGTTGTTGATATTTACACTATCATTCTGATTGACTGATTTGTGTAGGAAGAAGCTTATATAGAATTCCTTTCCATAAGAAGGGTTCCCATTCAAGAGAGAATTTGTTGTAGTGATGCCTTAGATATAGTTCCACAGGTGAGGAGATTGATTTTTTTTATGAGTGTTTCCATTCATTCTTAAATTTTTAGTGTTTATTTTAGCAGTGAAAGTTCAGGTTATTTTACTTTCATTAAACTACTCAATGTTGAACAAAACCTGTTATAGATACGAACTGCAGCAAAAAAGGATCGTGATGTCATGGAGAAGGGAGTCAAGGCATTTGTTTCTTTTATACGTGCTTATAAAGAGCACCACTGCTCTTTCATTTTCAGGTGCCTAATGATATTTCTTTTATATATTTTAAAGCAATCTGCAAAATCTCATGCTTTCTAAGGTTTCATCTTCCTCATTCAGGTGGAAAGAACTTGAAATAGGGAAGTTGGCCATGGCGTATGGTTTGTTGCAGCTGCCTTTGATGTCCGAGGTGAAACGCCACTCCCTTTCAACCGAGGGTTTTGTTCCCATTGAAGATATTAACTTTGAGGAGGTTAAATTCAAGTAAGGAGCCTTCAGAATCTTGACTTTTACTGCCTTATTTTTTGAACATTTTTCAAGCAATTTGTTAGTGTTTAAGTTATAGGCTGCTGTCTTCCTCTTGATTTGCTAGTTCTTTAATGCCTTTTGTGCTGCAGACAAGGAGTAATCAAATTTAGTGAAAATTTCAATTTGTACTCCTAAAACTTTGCTAGTTAAATCAGTACAACCAGTATCAATTAAAACTCTAAACCTTCATTAGTGAATAATTTAGACTTGAACTAATTTCGATAAATTCTATTTAATAGCAACTCAAACTTATTAAATATTATTACTAAATGAGTAGAGAAAAATAGAGGTAGTAATGAGAGTGGCTGCTACTATCTCAATATTTTCTTTATGATATGTTAATTCATGCATTGAAATAGTCTAATGTTTAGTGTGTGAATCGTGGAATGGAACAAAAAGATTGCATTGGCTTTGTAAATTCACGCTCTGAGCTACACAATTTGTAAATTTAGGCTTATGAAACTTGGCTATATAATCGGGCCTTAGGCCATAAACAGAGTTGAGCTTTTCGAACTTATAAACCAAATGCTTTATGAATTTCGTGTTGCAAGATCTTACATACATTTCTGTGATTAGGCTAACCATCTCGATGTTCCTTGTTCTATGTGATATTGCAAAGTAGAAGTTTACCACTAGCTTACAAGCGTGTCTTATTAGGGATAAATCTCGAGAAAAACAACGGAAGAAAAACCTCCAAGCTAAGAAGGAAGCGCAAAAGCAACAGCCTAAACCTGAGCCAAAGAAAGATCCAAATGCCGCAGCTCCCATCCTAAGAAAGAAAACAGCTCGACAGAGACGTGCTGTACAGACAGCTGAAGACGAGGATGAGTTGACGCGCGAATATCGATTGTTGAAAAAACTCAAAAAGGGAACCATCGATGAAGCTGAATATGCCAAGCTAACTGGGACCGAGGAGCTACTGTGAAATGTATGCGTAAATGCTAAGATCCTGCAAACTCTCAAGACATTTACGATATATCGAGAGTCTCGAGCATTGGAGAAGGTCGGTATTCTTCCTTAAACCAGAGAGAATTCCTCACATTCTGGAAGTTTATTTGGAGATGTTATGCTGTGGAAAAGGAACCAGCTCTTCAATGGGAATCTTTGGAGGAAGCTTTATGGTTTAAAGCTTTGGTTTCAGGTGGAACAAGTTTTGCTCGACTGATACTGATTGGTCTACTGACATTCTTAAGCGTATTAAGTTCTTTTTGTTTCTAAATTTGTATGTTATAGAGCAAACATTTGCAGTGTTTTTGTTTGTAAATCCCCTTTCTCAGGCTTCACTGGAGGATAATTTTGTGTTCTTTAATAGTTGGAATGACAAGATATTAGTTATCTAATAAGACATGGGTCTCATTTACCCTTTGCTCCCTAATCTACCTCCCGTCTGAATTGAGAGAGGAAAATGAAACCTTCTTTATAAGGTTGTAGAAATTTTTCCTTAACAGACACATTTTACAACCGTGTGGTTGACGATGATACGTAACAAGCTAAAATAGATAATATTTGCCGACAGTGAGTTAGGACGGTTACAAATGACATTAGAGCCAAACACCAAACGGTGTGTCAGGAATGACGTTAGGACCCCGGGAGAGGTGGATTATGAGATCTCTCAGTTGGAGAGGAGAACGAAATATTCTTGATAAGAGTGTGAACCTTTTCCTACCAATAACGTTGGCGACGATGCATAACGGCCAACATAGACAAAATTGACAAAATGGTAGGTTTTGAGGTCCTATAGGAATAATGTTTTCCTAATTTTTATAACTATAAATGTTTTTTTTTTTTTTTTTGGTCTTTTTTATGTCTTAGTAATGAATGTATAATTTTATTAATTGTTTTGATAAAGACACTAATTACATTATTTTAGTATATTTTATAAAGGAAAAATGTTCTAATTTTATTTGAATAAATCTAGTCTTAAAAAAGTTTTTTTTTAAAAAAAAAAAAACCATTTTTATTATTAAAAATGATTGAATTTTTCAAACACTAAACATGCCGTCGTCTCGGGTAAAGGCAACATACTTCTCCCCCTTCTTCAGTCCCTCTGTCGCCTTCGCTAATCAAAATCCTTTTTGAACCCTCGCCGGCGCCGTCACTCTTTCTCTACGCTTCTACGGTGAGTGGCTAAGATTTTAGCGCTTCTACCTTTTCTTTTAGCTTTCGAAACGATTTGATTAATTCCGTCTTATTCTTTCGTATATTCATGTAAAGGGCTTGTCTTCAATGTCTTCATTTCTATTGTTAGAGAACGGAAATAAATGATGTTTAGTTGTTTACAGGCGGAGTTGATCTTACAGGCTAGCTGAATGGCTACTGCCGGGGAAATTACTGCCGCCGAGTTCCTGCAAGTATGTTTTGTTTTCTTTGATTGTTGTTTTGGCTTCTGAGGAATTTCATAATTGAGTTTGTGAAGTTAATTTAGGGTTTTGGAAGGTAAATAATGGTTGTTGTTCTCATATTCACTTTGCTGAGGGAGATTTTTCTGCTTTTGATAGGGCGGGCGTAGGCAGAAATTGTTTTTACAGAGCTATTCTCACTGTAAACGACGTGGATTGTGGGGGATGCTGCACAGTTCAGCTGTAGGATCGCTTAGTTCAAGCAGAAGATATGTTCCTTTGAGATGTCGTGCATCGAGCAAAGCCAGAGCTGTGGATTGTAAGGTTGTGGCTAATCCAGTAGAGGCGTCAAGCTTGATTGAGAAGCCCACTGCAGAGGTTATTCATTATTTCCGAGTTCCTTTGATTCAGGGAAGTGCCACTTCTGAGCTTCTCAAGTCCGTTCAAGCAAAGATTTCAAATCAGATTATTGGTTTACAAACTGAGCAGTGTTTCAACGTTGGTATTCAGTCTGAGATTTCAAATGAAAAGCTATCTGTTCTTAGATGGCTTCTTCAGGAAACTTATGAGCCTGAGAACTTGGGGACCGAGAGCTTTCTTGAGAAGAAGCAGCGGCGAGGACTGGATTCTGTTATAATTGAGGTTGGACCCCGTTTGTCTTTCACCACGGCTTGGTCCTCTAATGCCGTGTCGATCTGCCAAGCATGTGGATTAACAGAGGTGGCACGTATGGAACGTTCGAGGAGGTATTTGTTGTATAGTAAAGGGGCGTTACAGGAACATCAGATTAATGAGTTTGCTGCAATGGTTCATGATAGGATGACTGAATGTGTTTATGTCCAGAGGCTTACGTCGTTTCAGACTAGTGTGGTACCTGAAGAGTTTCGTATTGTGCCTGTTTTAGAGCGAGGTCGGAAAGCACTTGAGGAGATTAATCAAGAGATGGGATTGGCATTTGATGAACAAGATCTTCAATACTACACCAAGCTTTTTAGTGAGGAAATAAAGCGGAATCCAACAACGGTGGAGTTGTTTGATATTGCTCAATCCAATAGTGAGCATAGTAGACATTGGTTTTTCACTGGAAAACTTGTTATTGATGGAAAACCTATGAGCCAAACGCTTATGCAGATTGTGAAGAGCACTTTGAAGGCAAATCCTAGCAATTCCGTGATCGGATTTAAGGATAATTCAAGCGCAATTCGGGGATTCTTGGTTAATCAATTGCGACCTGTTTATCCTGGCTCAACAAGCCCTTTAGAAGAAAGTAATCGCGATCTTGATATTTTATTTACAGCTGAGACTCATAATTTTCCGTGTGCAGTGGCTCCCTATCCTGGTGCAGAAACTGGTGTAGGAGGACGAATAAGGGATACACATGCAACTGGGAAGGGGTCTTTTGTTGTGGCAGCTACAGCGGGTTATTGTGTAGGAAATCTCAATATGGAGGGGTCCTATGCTCCATGGGAAGATTCATCTTTTGCCTATCCCCCAAACTTGGCTTCGCCTTTGAAGATCTTGATTGATGCAAGTAATGGTGCATCTGACTATGGTAATAAGTTCGGGGAGCCACTAATTCAAGGTTATACTAGAACATTCGGTATGAGACTACCGAGTGGTGAAAGGCGGGAGTGGTTGAAGCCAATCATGTTCAGTGCAGCAATTGGACAAATTGATCATATTCACATCTCAAAGGAAGAGCCCGACATTGGAATGCTAGTTGTGAAAATTGGAGGCCCTGCTTATCGCATTGGTATGGGAGGTGGGGCTGCATCAAGCATGGTTAGTGGTCAGAATGATGCTGAACTTGATTTTAACGCTGTACAGCGTGGAGATGCTGAGATGGCTCAAAAACTTTACCGTGTCGTCCGTGCTTGTGTCGAAATGGGGGAAAATAATCCAATAATTAGTATTCATGACCAGGGAGCCGGTGGGAATTGTAACGTTGTGAAGGAAATTATATATCCAAAAGGAGCTGAAATCGATATTCGAGCAATTGTTGTCGGTGATCATACAATGTCTGTGTTGGAGATTTGGGGTGCAGAATATCAGGAACAAGATGCTATTTTAGTTAAGCCAGAATGTCGCAGCTTGTTGCAATCAATTTGTGATAGAGAGAGGCTATCCATGGCGGTAATTGGTGTAATAAGTGGTAGTGGTCGCTGTGTTCTAGTTGATAGTATTGCTACCCAAAGATGCATTTCAAGTGGACTTCCTCTCCCTCCGCCTGCTGTGGATCTTGAGCTTGAGAAAGTGCTTGGAGACATGCCTCAAAAAACCTTTGAATTCCAACGGGTTGTTCATGCACTAGAGCCACTTGATATCGCTCCTGGAACGACAGTGGCTGATTCTCTTAAGAGAGTGTTGAGGCTTCCCTCGGTATGTTCGAAACGATTCTTGACAACGAAAGTAGATAGATGTGTAACAGGTCTTGTGGCTCAACAGCAAACGGTAGGTCCATTGCAGATTACTCTTTCGGACGTTGCAGTTATTGCACAAACTTATTCAGGCTTGACTGGAGGAGCATGTGCAATAGGAGAGCAGCCCATAAAAGGCCTACTCGATCCCAAAGCAATGGCTAGATTAGCAGTTGGAGAAGCACTCACAAATCTTGTTTGGGCTAAAATTTCCAGTCTTTCTGATGTTAAAGCAAGTGGAAATTGGATGTATGCTGCCAAGCTTGATGGGGAAGGTGCAGCCATGTATGATGCAGCTATGGCTCTTTCGGAGGCGATGATTGAACTCGGCATAGCTATTGATGGAGGTAAAGATAGTTTGTCAATGGCAGCCCAAGCTGGTGGAGAGGTGGTCAAGGCTCCTGGAAATCTCGTAATTAGTGCTTATGTTACTTGTCCCAACATAACAAAAACAGTCACTCCTGATTTGAAGCTCGGGGATAAAGGCGTTATCCTTCACATCGATTTGGGAAAGGGAGAGCGACGATTAGGTGGATCTGCTCTTGCTCAAGCCTTTGACCAAATTGGAGACTCGTGTCCTGATCTTGATGATGTCCCTTACTTCAAAAGAGTTTTTGAGAGCATTCAAGACCTCCTTGCTGAAGACTTGATCTCTGCAGGTCATGATATTAGTGATGGTGGCTTGCTGGTTTCCGCCTTGGAGATGGCATTTGCTGGAAATTGTGGCATCACCTTGGACTTGGCATCGCGCGGGAAGAGTGTTTTCCAAATCCTTTATGCAGAAGAGCTAGGACTCGTACTCGAGGTAAGCACGGAGAATTTGGATGTAGTGACGAGAAAGTTAACGTCTCTAGGTGTTACTGCTGATATCATTGGACAAGTAACTGCTACTCCTTTCATTGAAGTCAAGGTTGATGGGGTTTCTCATTTGAATGAAGAAACTTCTGTTCTTAGAGATATGTGGGAAGAAACTAGTTTTGAGCTGGAAAAACTGCAAAGATTGGCTTCTTGTGTAGAATCAGAAAAGGAGGGACTCCAAGCTAGACATGAACCTTTATGGCAATTGTCTTTTGTTCCTTCCTCTACTGATGAGAAGTATTTGTCTTCAACTTCTAAGCCCAAAGTAGCTGTAATCCGTGAGGAAGGCAGCAACGGAGACAGGGAAATGTCTGCTGCATTCTATGCCGCTGGCTTCGAGCCATGGGACGTGACAATGTCCGATCTCTTGAATGGAGCTATCACTTTACAGCAGTTCCGTGGAATAGTATTTGTGGGAGGTTTTAGCTATGCGGATGTGCTTGATTCTGCAAAAGGTTGGTCCGCTTCAATCCGATTCAACCAACCCTTACTGAACCAATTTCAAGAGTTTTATAAACGGCGAGACACCTTCAGCCTTGGAGTATGCAATGGGTGTCAGCTCATGGCTCTTTTAGGGTGGGTGCCAGGCCCTCAAGTTGGTGGTGTGCATGGTGTTGGTGGGGATCCGTCACAACCAAGATTCGTTCATAACGAATCAGGACGGTTCGAGTGTCGTTTCACGAGTGTGACCATAAAGGATTCGCCTGCTATAATGTTAAGAGGAATGGAAGGCAGTACTTTGGGTGTATGGTCTGCCCACGGCGAGGGGAGAGCTTACTTCCCTGATGATGGCGTTCTCGACCGTCTTCTCCATTCGGACTTGGCTCCGTTACGATACTGTGACGATGATGGGAATCCTACTGAAGTTTACCCTTTCAATCTGAATGGATCTCCTCTGGGAGTTGCAGCAATTTGTTCCCCCGATGGTAGGCACCTTGCTATGATGCCTCATCCAGAGCGTTGCTTCTTGATGTGGCAGTTCCCTTGGTATCCAAAGCAGTGGAATGTGAGCAAAGAAGGTCCAAGCCCATGGTTGCGGATGTTTCAAAACGCTCGAGAGTGGTGCTCTGACGGCGCTTAATCTATTGGTACGTGTCAGTTTTTAATATGTTAGACGCAATAAATTGAGACTGGCGGATTGCCCTGTTCTCTTAATAATTTGAACGCTTGGCATTTACATATGCCAATTTCAAAGATGATCATTTTTCTAATGTTAGTGAATGCCTAATGAAATCGGCACCGACGAGGAGGCATAAGGTTGTTTGTTATGTTGCAGCCTACCCACATAGATTAAGAGAGAGAGGAACGAGTGCAAGCGAGGACGCTAGCCCCAAAGGGGGTAAATTGTGAGATCCGGACAATATCTGCTAACGGTGAGCTTGGACCGTTACTCTACAAGTAGATTAGAACCCACATTGTCAAGATCAAAATCTTCCCTCCGATTGAAACTCACTCTTGATGTTTGGGATATAGTCACTGAGTTCTTGGGATTGAGCATAGAATAGCTTCATGAAATTGAAGAAGTGGAGGACAGGTAGGTGAAAGAAGAATGAAATAGTTATATGTGTTCTAGCTCATAGTTCTCTTAAATAATTTTATTGATGAGGTAAAGAAATGAGTCGGGTCAATCAGGCCACATATATATATATATTATATATATATATATTAAAGTACTAGTCTTTTTGTGGAAGAAAAACATTGGAAAAACTATTTTTCACCCCAAAAGCTTCAAGTAAGCTATGAATAGAAAGAACCAAACACAATAAATATAGAAACTTCCTTTTTTGAACACTATTTATGAATAGAAATAAGAATAATTTCTGAAGAGACTATAGGAGCATGCTTTGGTTCAATGGCTTATTCATCGCCCCTTTCAACCACTCCACTATCAGGAGAATCATATTTTATAAACATATATATATTATACCTAAGTTACGTATATATTTCAATTACAATTCATATTTATGGGTGAGATCAAATCGACCTTTCACCACTCATTTTCAGATGATCGAGTTTTTTTAAACACCGAGCCCCTAACCAATATTCGAATATTTTTTAATTGAAATTCGTTGCATCACAAGAAAGACGAATGATATAATAAAGCCAAAAACTGTGATTAGTGCTGAAAAGGTTGTCCATTCAAAACTCACTCATTCTCTTTCTTTTTGAAATACCTTAATTTCTCCTTCAGTCCCCAAAAGTCAAACCATTTTAAGGAAATGAAAATTTGAAAGTTGGTCAACTTTTTGACAACATTCATAATTAAATAAAGACAAAGGGCCAAATAGCAATTATTTATGGTGTCTTATCAATAATACTAGACTGCACTACATAAGTAGCTAGGTAGCATCATACTTTCATTTTTCATAGTTAAATCCCACTAATAAATAAGATCTTCATTTATTAAAAAAAAAAAAAAAAAAAAATGAATAATTCTTAAACATTTTCATTGTACCATAATATATAAATATATATATATATATATGATTTAAATTTGGACACGTAGAAAATGGATCACAAGTCATGAGTAAAGAGCTAGAAATAAATAAATGGTTCAAACATGAAACACATCAACCATTTTTAATTATTTTTAATTCTTATATGCTCAAATTTGTTCAAACATTTTATTTTAATTTTTAAATTCTCGAGATTTATTGTATTTGAACTTATAAAAATAACTATTTTTTATTCTCATAAATTATTTTACCATTAATTTTTTAAAGATTTAATTACAAGTTTTAGTATTTAAATTTTAGGTTTCAAAAGATATACATATAAGTGGGACAATCACAATAATAATAATTATTATTATTATTATTTTGGTATAGGTAAGCATTTTCATTGACATTTATCACATGTTCATAGTTTCATCATCGAGCTACTTTTAAATTTTTATGGAAATTTTTTTAACATATTAATAACGGTGTGACACTAGAGTAAAGAATATGAATAAATTGAGACCACATATGAATGAAAAAGGCCTAGAAGAATTAAAAGTCATTACCTATATGAATAAGGTGCATCTTCCTTTTCGGTACCTCAATTATAGGAACCGTGTGTTTTGCCTCGAACAATTCTATGTTAGATGAGCATGCGAGTGAGGAAAGATCCTGTTGGAAGGACTCTTGTTGGTCTATGAGGATAGTTTTCACTCTCAGAAGTGAATAATAAGTAACGTGACAATGTTACAAAGAATGCAGAGGAATGTCGAGATCATCATGTGTAGAATTGGATTTTTGGGTATGAGCTGCTACAAAAGGTAAGAATATTTTTAAACTTTTTAAATAAGTTAGAGTATTAATGAAACTTTTTAAAATTCAAATGCACTATTTGAAAAAATTGAAGAGTATTTTTGAAACAAAGTATTCACGGTTTCATTTAAAATGGAGTATTTTTTTAGATTTTTTTTAAATTAAGAGTATTATTGATCTTTTTAAACAAAATATAAAGTTTAAGGGTATATTTAGTAATTTAGCCTTATAACAATTTACTCGATGTTATATTTCTTTTATATTTTTAAATATTTATTTTTAATTCTTTTACTTCCATTTTTTTAAAAATTAGTCTTTATTGAAATTAATTTTAATAAAAAGTAGTTAAATAATAATAATTATTATAATAAATTTTATGTACTATATAAATATATTTCCAAAATTTCTAAATTTAATTCCGCAAATAGCATCTATAATTTACTATATCTTTAATTTGGTTCTTTTACTTTTAAAGTGTTTTTTTTTTATCTCTTTAGTTTAATAATATATTAGGAAAGAGATTAAAAAAATATTTAGTTGCAGTAAACATTTTCTTACACACCATTAAATTTACTAGTAGAATTTTTTTTTTTTTTTACTTTATTAATTAAAAATTTATAAGGAGAGATTAAAAAAGGATAAAGTTATAATTATGATGAAGATTTAAGAAACAATGTCATGTCCAAAAATGGCGTCGTAGATTATATTCGGAGAGGAAGCAAAGTTGAAGCACTGAGACCGCGGAGGAGACGGCGGCGGGAGTAGAAGAGACGGCGGTTTCTCGTCGGAGTAGATCTGAGGGCAATTTGGGAAAACAAGGTGGTCTTGTTGCATTTGGAAGCAAAGTATCTCAGATTGAGCAACAGCTAATTGCATTTGTAGCTGAGAAACTTGGTTTTGTAAGTACGAAATTGCCCCTACACAACCATAAACTGGGTCCCGCACTCTTGCAGTTGCCTCATAAACTAGGCTCATCACGGCGTCGCCTCTCTGTTGCACCGGCAGTTCCTGCAACATTTTGCTGACATTGCTGGCACCAAAAACCTTATGAACAATAGCAAATTTGTGGGGGTCATCGGAGGGGAAGTAAGGGGCAAAAATGCACTCTTTTGCGCACCGTCGCCGGAGGAGTTTGCACGACGCGCAGGGCGAACCGCCACCCATTTTTTCCTTGTTTTTGCCGGAAAATATTAAAAGAGAGAAACAGACGGCGGAGAGAAAGAGAGAGAGAGAGTTAATATTGTTGAAGAAGAAAGAGGTTGAAGAGTGTATATTTATAATGGGAGACCAACGCGTGTGGCCAAAATAGATTACCTATAATTACACATTAATTGCCCAACAAAAATAAAGATGATAATTACTTAATAATTGGTTTTTTTTTTAAATATATATATTTTGTAAAAATAAATAAATTTTATATTAATTTTTAAAATTTAATAATTTAATTTCTCTCGTAAAAATATTGTCAAAATCAGTGACTATATCCCAATTACTCGCTAGTTAACTAGAATTTGAGTCAGTCATTGACACGGGCAATATGTGAGGCAAGTAGGGAATTGCAGCTGGGTCAACCGAGAATATGAGAAACTTCTTCTTGCTTCCTCCCCATCCTCCACCTCGAACCTCGAGAAGATTCAGCTTCATAGATTAAATGAACATCTTTAATTTTAAAGTTTAATCTGATGTTTTTTTTTAAGCATTTTATTTATTGATGTATCTTAAGACGTGAGCGGGTCAAGATCACGTGCGATCGTAACTGTCGATTTACATTTATAAAACCCAAATCAAATATGGTTGGAAATGTTTGTTTGTAGTTTAATATAATCCAAGTGCTAATTAGGTAAAGAAAGAAAAGAAATCAGTCCTCGTGAAGTTGACCCAATCAAATATGATTGCTTCCGTATCTATCATCAGATCACAAACAACAACAATGCGTGAGAGAGAGAAAAATATATTTTTCAAAAATTAGTTAAAGAAATATTTTCTTTAAGAGTTAATCAAAAACATATTTATTAGTCCATTTATTAAAATACCCAAGTATACTAAACTGTCACCGTCCAATAAAATAAATATACATAAATGAACTGAGATCACATACGAATGAGCGCAATCTTAAGAATAGAATGCTTATAAAAGACTTAAAAGAATTGCAAGTCGTCATCTATATCAACAAGGTGCATTTTTTTCGGTGGCTTAATTATAGTTGAAGTAGTTCTATGTTGTCGTAAACTCCGAAGAGTTTTTCTGGAATGCATGTAAGTGAGAACAAGACAAGCTGAAAAGACTCGTATTAGTCTGTAAAAATAGTATTTACTCTTAAGAAATAAGAAGCTGAAAAGACTCGTATTAGTCTGTAAAAATAGTATTTACTCTTAAGAAACAAGAAGTAGGTAATGTGATCATGTCGCAGGGAATGCACTGAAATGTGTGGAGTATTGTACCTAAATAGTTACAAAAATTATAATAATTTAAAAAACAACTCATAAGAACATGATTCCAAACCAAATCTCAGACATAATTAATTAATGAATCAATTATTAAAAGAAAAAAATCCCTTATCTAAATCTCACACGTCTTCTACATAAATTAAATCATATCCACAAGTGAAAGATGCTTGAAGATAAATAATATTATATTTTTTTAATTAAAAAAAAAAACATTACATTAAATTCTTGCAATTCTATGCTTTGGTTGACAAATATAGTTTATTAATATATATATTGAAAATATTATTGGTTGTAAATTCCCCGTTCTCTTATTTGGACTATATGCAAGCTGGGCTTTCAAAATCTCAATGGGGTTTTTGATTTGGGCCAAGGCCCAACTTCAGAAATAAATTGTGGGCCCTATGAATGATCCACCAAGGAGATTAATGCATTTTTAATATTTAATTCTTCTTTTAGAAAACAATAATTATATAGTATTAATTAGAAAATAATACATATTTTTCTTAAATTAATTATGAATAAATGCTATTAACCTTAATGGATCATAGCCAATTAATTAATTAATCGTAATTATTGTCGACCATATTTAATTTTTCATTTCTATAATAATGACTTTTCTCAAGTTTCTATTTTTCAAAATACTTTTTTAAAAGAAAAAAAAGTGGAATAGGACTCTTTGCGAATCGCCAAAGTTCTAGATTTGGAGGAAGAAGACAAAGTTTTTTTTTTATATATATAAAATAAATTAAGTATTTTAGTTTTTATTGTTTTTAAATTATAAAATGTATTAAAAAATTTGGATATTTAAATTTAAAAACTATTTTCAATATAATATTTTATATTTTAATTTATTGTTTTAGAGAACCGACATGTGTATGTTGTATTAAATACGTAAAGCACATTTAAGTTTTAAAGGTAACTTTTAATTTTATTTTTCATTACATTATTCAATTTAAAAATACAAATATTAATCAATTTTTTTTTAATTTCATTTTTTTGTGAAAATAATTCTATTAATGAGATAAATTCCAGGAATGAGTACTTTAAAAGGCATGTGTTTGAATTTTTCCATATTTCTTAAAAAGGATAAACTTTGAAAATTAAATTTAAAAAAAAACAAATATAATGACAACCAATCAAATTTTGACACTAAGACAATTTTTTTTTAATTCTGTTTCTATTTCTTTTTGTCCTTATCAATATAAATAGTCAATTTGATGCATAATTAATAATATTAAACCTTATCCTAAAAAAAGCAAACTAAAATATATATTTAATTTAAAATAAAAAATTTAATTTAATTATTTAAATAGGGAAAAAGGAGAGATTCGTAATTGGAAAATCTGAAGTCTCGAGATATTTACGGCGGAAGAGAGAGTAACCACATCCATTTCACAACAGGGCATGAGCTTGACACGCGCTCGTCTCCGCTTCTCAATCTCAGCCGTCCACGTTTCTCTTAATCCAACGGCTTGCCTTCATTTTTCGTTTCCTTTATATTCTCCCCCAACTCTCTTTTCCTCTTCCATCTACATCCTCATCCTCTTCCACCACACGCACTCTCTCTCAAACCCTCAGATCAAATCTTCGTTTTCATTTCTGGTCTTTTTCAGTTCGTCAATCATGCTTCTTCCAGCTCCTTCCGCTTTCTCTGTCGTTAATTCCCGCGGGGAGAATGTTGTTCCTTTGTTTTCTTCTTCTTATTCTTCGATTCTGAAGCTTTCTCCGGCCAGAAATGGTGGTGGATTGGTCATTTCGGCCTCGAAAGGAGGTTCCAACACTCGGCCATTGACGGGGGTGATTTTCGAGCCATTTGAAGAAGTCAAGAAGGAGTTGAGTCTTATTCCTACTGCCCCTCAAATCTCTCTTGCTCGCCAGAAGTATAGCGATGCCTGTGAGGCTGCAATCAACGAGCAAATCAAGTGAGTTTGGTTCTGTTTTTGAGATGGATTCGTACGTGTGGTTTCTCTTGATGGTATTGTTTTCACGTATTTGGTTGGTTTTTGTGGCTTCTGTTCTGTTTTTGGAAAGGGTCTTTATGTGGTGATGATCTTCTGTTCAAGAGATTTGGGTGCTTGGTTTTATAGTTCTCTGCTGTATTCTTTCAATATTTTCTGATCTGCCTTTGTGAGATACATCATTTGAACCCATTTGAGTTTCTGTTCTGTTTCTATCTGATTTGATGTTTCTGTAGCTAACAAGGTATGATTTGATAACAGTGTTGAATACAATGTGTCATATGTATACCATTCCATGTTTGCCTACTTTGATAGAGACAATGTAGCACTCAAGGGATTGGCCAAGTGAGTTTTTACATCTCATCCCATTTGAGTTGTTCTTCTTCTTGATCTTTTTATCCTTAAACTGAAATGAAAAATGGTATTATTCAAAGGTTTTTCAAGGAATCAAGTGAAGAAGAGAGGGGTCATGCTGAGAAATTGATGGAATATCAGGTAGATATGATCGAGTGAAGTTGATGTTGGTTTTTGAATCTGTTTTTTAAATGATTTTGGACTTGTTTTCTAGAACAAACGAGGTGGAAGAGTAATATTGCAGAGTATGATTAAGCCCTTGTCTGAATATGACAATGAGCAAAAAGGAGATGCCTTATATGGTTAGTTTTGCTTTGTTTTTTCTCCTCTTTGGTGATATTTGATTGGCTGTAATAATATGAATTCTCTCTTTTCAGCAATGGAGCTTGCTTTGTCCCTTGAGAAGCTAACAAATGATAAGCTGCTTCACTTGCACAAGGTAGAGTTTAGGTTTCACGTTCTCATCCCATCCCTCGTGTTGCTCGGTTTGAAAGTGTTTGAAATGTGTTGATATCATCTGCATTGTCATTAGGTAGCTGCAGAGAATAACGACGTGCAGCTGACCGAGTTTGTCGAAAGCGAGTTTTTGGGAGAACAGGTATTAATTATTGATGATGATGTTTGTTCACAAATACAAATGAGCTGAAATATTCACAATTGTTCTTCACACTTTGTAGGTGGAAGCAATCAAGAAAATCTCGGAGTATGTTGCTCAGCTAAGAAGAGTGGGGAAGGGACACGGTAAGAATAGGCCGCCCGCTCGTCTTTCTCGTTCTACATTGATCGGAATAGATTGTCAATCCTAACCCATATGAATGAAATCATTTTCAGGAGTTTGGCACTTTGATCAGATGTTGCTTCATGCATGAGGGGAAATCTACAATGGTGCTGGTTTGGTAGGGCTGCATTAGAGTTAAGTGTAGTGAAATATGAAAATAAAATGGTTCAGCTCTGTGCTGTGCTATGGATATGATATTAGGTGTTACGAATTTGTCCTGTTAACATGTTAATGTTTCTTGTTATTTTTGTTTCAAATGTTTTATCTTTATAGATTGAACATCTATCTATCTCTTCAATTCGTGAATTTACAAATAAAAATTAAAAAAAAAACAAAATTGAGTATTATTATCCTATTTTTGTAGAAAAAAAAATCAATTTATAAATATTATCATATACTTCATGAAAAAAAAATCCTAAAAAAATATACTAATATCAAATGTAATTCCTTGTTCATTTTTTTCTTTTAAAAAAATTTCAAACATAAAATAATAATATTTTCATCTCCATATTAGAAAAATGGAGAAATTTGACAGACTACATGATACTCAATGGAAAAAAAAAAATTTCAGTCTATATTATAACGGTGTTTTCCAACAACAAAATCATAGAAGGCAGTGTGTTCATCACATTTCTAGTAGAATTAAATAGTCTTAAGATCTATTTTACTCGTAATAATAATTAAAAAGAGTGCAAAAATTTGACAAAAACTGTCTTCAAATCATGACTACTACTACAGTACTCAAACTCTTAAGCCGTGGCTGCGGTTTGGCTGGCAAGCCTCTTCCTGGCCTCTTCAATGATGGATAGTTTGATACCCTTGCCCTTGGGAAGGGATACCCATGGCTTCGTCCCCTTCCCGATGGTGAAGACATTGCACAACCTAGTGGCAAATTCGTGCCCAGTTGCATCCTGAACGTGAATAGTCTCAAAGCTTCCCTTGTGCTTCTCCCTGTTTTTAATTACTCCGACTCGTCCACGATTTCTTCCACCGGTCACCATCACAACATTTCCGACATCAAACTTGATGAAATCAGCGATCTTGTTTGAGTCGAGGTCCAGCTTGATGGTGTCGTTTGCCTTGATCAAGGGGTCGGGATAACGGATTGTACGTCCATCGTAAGTGTTCAGGTAAGGGATTCCCTTCCGCCCAAATTGCACTGAGCGAACTTTGCAGAGCTTAAACTGCAAAAACAATATCAGAGTCATACTAAAATAGATTTCATACAACAGGATTGTCATAAGAAATAACAGATCAGAGCTCCATGCAAGTGACAGCAACTAACCAACCTTAGACTCCTCATCCCTGATTGAGTGCAAACGGAATCGGCCTTTCGTGTCATAGAGGAGCCGGAAATTCTCATTTGTTTTGGGGATCGACACAACATCTAAAACAAAAAGAAGCAAAAGCATTATAGTTAAAATGTATCTAAAATAATAAACGGATCACATATTAAGCAACAAAGACAAAGCCAAGATAATAATATTGATGAGAGTAGACAATCAAATCGTTGGAACATATTGTATATTGGGTTACTGTTAAGTATCCTGTTTGGAAATGGAAATTTGACTGGAAAGGTTGAAGATGCATTCCATATACTCCACCTCATTTGTTTCAGACAATACTTCTTATGGGAAAAGAATAGATTTCAAAGTTCTTTTGACTTTGATTAAGAAGAATAGGGAGAGGAGTGGAAAACAAAGACATACAACAACATAAGGGTAGTAGATAATTAGGAGGGTGAGGGGGAGCACTGGAACTAAAAGAAGAGCCCACATTTTCTTTTATGGAAGACAATACCCCATATGAAAGAAATGAATCAAGTTAAATTTAGACAGCTATTCTAACAACTGCGAAATAATGGGAATTAAGAGAATGCTCAATAAATATTGAAACCGAAACAATGGCAATAAATACAATTTTTGAGGTGATCATACCCATGAATCCAGCAGGATAGGTCTTATCTGTCCTAACCTTCCCATCGACCAATACATGTCGTTGCATCAATATTGCAATGACCTCACGGTATGTGAGAGCATATTTCAATCGGTTTCGCAAGATAAGGATCAATGGGAGACATTCCCTTGATTTATGTGGTCCAGATGAAGGTTTGGGGGCCTATAAAGGTATTTAAAAGGTAGAACTAGATGTCAGAAACAAGCAAAATGTGAAGCTAAATGAAAAAGTAAACTGAATCGGGAACTATATATTTCACTCACAAATGCACCACCAAGTTTGTCGAGCATCCAATGCTTGGGAGCATTGAGCCTCTTCAAATGCTTCTTCAACCCTCTTGCCTGTCAAAACCATAGACATTAATTTCATACGCAAGTTTAACAATTCTGAACACCGAAATGAAAGTTAACAAAAATATGCGGATGAATAGGGATTGAGGGACGACCAAACTAATTGTGTTTTTGGGATTCAATTAAATGGTGAACTTAAATTTACATGATGGATGGCAGAACAGAACTCATCCACACACTCTAGGGCAATATATCACGAAAATAACTCGTGTAGGCAGTTGATAGACATCTCTGAGCCCGTAATTCCTATATGAACAACAATTCTCACAAAAAAAGAGAAAAAAAAAACCTAAATAATGCGAACATATAGAACACTGGAAACCCAGTTGAGAGTGAGAGTTCGAGAATCGTGGATGAATGAGCCGAACCCTTTACTGTAGTGGTTTTACAGGTTAGAGCTCGCAAGTCTCAAACAGATAGCATTAAAAAAATCGAATGCTATCGAATCACCTAATAACGATACAAACATAACAAACAAAAAAATCACTATGGAGATGGAAACAAGAGTATAGACCATCTCAACCTAGAACGAAAATGGATATATCATATCAAGCAAAGGAGAAGAGAGTTTGTAGAGAGATCCACTGACCATATTTCCAAAACGAAGTTCGACGGAAGTGAGATTGCCGCTGGCGGCTGCGGGGAGTGAGCTAAAGCTTCTGCAGACGCGAAGAAAGGAGTTGGACCAATGGCGGTACTATGTTACATGAAAGCTTGAAGCCAACAGAGTAGAATGGAGGTTATTTGAGAGAGAGAGAACTGAAATTAGGGCAAAGCTTTTGGGCCAATAACTGGTATGTCATTAAGATTTGGGCTGGGCTTTGTGGAAGAACTGAATCTACATCGTTTGGGTTCTTGGGCTTGGGCTTACGGCAGGCCCAATTTAACGTAAAAGGTTCAAAGTTTCAACTACATTTTGCATAGTTTAACCAATAGTTTAACCATAATGAACCTAGACCCCCTCGACGTATCCAACCCAACCCTTATAACCTAGGTTGGATGGATTCAGGTTATTTGGTTAATTATACACCCCATACTACTTTATCCACTCAATTACACGGTGTTTTTGTTGATGCATTGAGAAAAGTCTAAAAAAACGTCAATCTAAGATTTTTTACAATTTGTTTTATTGACAAAACCTTGTCGACATACCCAATTTTTCAAAGGATAATTTTTACGTGCACTGTTGTATATAAATATAAGGGGAAATGAAAATTTACTCCGATTTTGTTGTTGTATTAATGTTTAGTCTAAACTTTTAATTTCATGTACATGTTACGAGATTTTTTAATTTTATAATTAATTATTGTTGAAAATATAAAATTAATAGAACAAATAAAAAACTATATTATTGCTCAAACCTGGTTGAATTTTATAAGTTTTTGATCAAATTATTAAATATTTGATTTGTAAACAAATCAAACCTTGTTTTGTTTTATTGTTGTAATAAATCTGACCTAACAAGCCTTCCTGATTAAGATTCAAATTGTTTTATTGTATAAAAAAAAGAGAGGAAAAAGTGAGAAGCCACGTCATAGCGCCAATTAACTTTCGGTCGTGCCTTGCCGCGTTTGCAGAAAAAACCCCTTCTGTATTTATTTATTTTTTATTTTTTTAATTCACATTTGTTGGGAGAGAATTTTTCGGTGCTTTCCCTTCCGTTATATTATATATATTCTTGAATTCTCTGGGCACGGATAGGCGGCAGGAGCGAAGCAAACTGTAATGGCGGGTTTTCTTCTACTTTTCTTATTCTTGTTCACTAATTCTGTAGCGGAAGAAGTATCGTTCGGTATCAAGCAACATCTATCAACCGTTACCAGGTTCTCTCTCAATCATCTTTCTCACTCATTTCGCGATTTTTCTGCTGTTCAAATTGGTTTCTTTTCAGCCCATCTGTGTGTGTGTGTGTGTGTGTGTGGATTTAAGTGTTTATGTGAGTGATTGGTGATTGGTGATTGTTTTCATGAGCAACATCTTTTGATCTCGATGTGTTTTTGTAAGCGGATTTGGACATTACTGTTTCGAATTGAACGAGTGAAAGGAAGATTGATTCCTTACATTTTTAGATTTAGCTCAAGTTCCTTGAACTCTGAAAAGAAAGTCAATGGCCTTATCACGTATGTTTTTTTTTTTTTTTTTTTCACGTCTCGATTTTGGTGGAGGAACTTGATTGGTCGGGTTGCGTAAGGGATTACAAGTTCCGGCAACCAGATTTTAGATTGCCACTATATGTAATAGTGATCGCCTTCTCCAGATCTTTGAAAAATTATTCAATCAATGTGGTTATTTGTAATTGAATAGCTTTTTTGTAATGAGGTTGCAATTTTGATTTTTCTTGAGAGGCTTACTCGTTTGATATTCAGGAAACTTTATTTATTGTTGTATTCCTAGGCTGCTAGCAACTTGCGTGCAGCCTAGAGGGGCTCGCGTGTCTAATATTTTTGTAACTTTTCAAATATAAGCAAAAAGTTTGTTTAAAAAAAGGCAATGCCTTATGTTCTATGTGGAAGCGTGATGCGGTTTTCAATAGTCATGAACTTCAGTGTTACAGCGTAAAACATAACTTCTAATTTTGATCATTCTGGACAGATATGGTGCTTCGAAAGGTGTTCATGATAGTAACTATGCTTCCGCGCCTGATGGATGTGTTCCTATTCATTTAAATCTTGTGGTAAGCTACATTTCAAAATTATTGGTTTCCAAGAACCATTTAGTCAATTATCTTTCATGCTTTTTCTTAATAGGGAATTATTCCTTCCATGAGCATAAAAACATTAGGTTAAAGTAAAGGATCTATATTTCAGAATTTTATTGAGAGGCTTGAATGATTAGGGTGTATGCCCATCTTTCCGCCATACCACTAGATTCAACAGTCAACAGTTTGTTATTTGTTCAATGTGTATTAAGTTGCTTGTAAATGATACCATAATAGTAGTTAATTGTAGGGGAGGTATGTATGCAAGATTCAATTCCTGCCGTGGTTTGTTTCAGAAAGTATGTTTGTTTGGTGTGTAACTGAATCTACTAATACTTTATAGCATAACCTGGGATTCTATTACAGAGTTTTTTGTATGATTAACTGGAAATTTGTGTTCTTGCTTTCTAATAAGAAGACTTTATTAGACTTGATTTCTTTGAAAGTTAAATATTCCAAAGAAATTTATAGGTTTATGGTTTTCTTTCTCAGGCCAGGCATGGAACTCGTGCTCCAACCAAAAAACGTATTCGAGAGTTGAATAACTTGGAAAGTCAATTGGAGATGCTTATAAGAGAGGCAGTAGAAAATGGGTTGTCTCTGCATAAACTTCCTTCCTGGTTGAAGTTGTGGAAATCTCCTTGGAGAGGAAAAGTCAAGGGTGGAGAATTAATTACTAAAGGAGAGGAAGAATTGTATGATCTTGGAATCCGAACAAGAAAAATGTTCCCTGACTTGTTTAGCGATGATTATCACCCGGAAGTTTATACCATTAAAGCAACTCAGGTTATTTCCTGTTTGGCACTGTTTTTGTTGTGTACCTCCAATTTTACTTGTTACACATTAATTATTGTTGGACTGGGAAATTGTAGACTTGGAGTTCCATTTATTGTTTGAACTAGAATCAGTATGCTTATTCTCATTCCTCCATAAATAATTAGGTTCCTCGAGCATCAGCTAGTGCTGTGGCATATGGTATGGGGCTATTTAGTGGGCGAGGAAGCCTTGGATCAGATCATCATCGAGCCTTTTCTGTCATCAGCGAGAGCCGTGCCAGTGATACCATGCTTAGGTTTTTTGATTGTTGTCAAAGATACGAGGTAATTGTGAATTCTTGATTGTCTTCTGATTGATATGGTCTAAATTGGCCAAAATTTGAATGCGTATTATTATTATCATTAAAATCATGTTCTTGTTTACGGTTTTGAACTTCTGTTGTTGTTATGTGTCAGTTTATGCGTGATATTCAAGCACTTATACCCTCCTGAACACGTATTAAAATGTCTATTTTTCAGCTGTTTTTCTTCATGCTGTCTATTTCTTCAAGGTCTTCAAAACTTGTGATTATGTGGTGATGAATTAAAAATAAAATGAAAATGAAAAAATAAACCAGGCTGTTGCCTGTATATATAATAGCCATTGATCTCTACCCAAGTGATGCTATATTTGCTAGCAAAACTCAGAATCAAAAAGCCACCTTTTTGTCCACTGTTCCTTTCCCATGTTTTTTTTCTGGGAGTTCTCTTCTTGGCAATTTTGGATGGGTTATGCCCCTCCATTGAAAAATTTTGGCCGACCTTCATATCGTTCTACTGGCACAACCCTCCAAGAAGGAGGGCAGTCTCTTTTGGTTAGATTTGCTAAGAGAAATACATGGCTTTAGAGAAATCACAGACCTTTTGGTTGAACGGGGAGAAGTTTTACTCATCCCTGTTTTCTGCTGGCTTTTGATGCAAACTTCATAATTTTTTTGTTTTTTTAGACTATCCATTACTGATATTTGAGGGAATTTCTGAACCCTCATTTTCCTTGGAGGCTTCCCTTCCGTTTAGCTCTTTCATTACTTAGATGAAAATTTGTTTTTTTTTTTTAATCTAAAGTTGTAATGGGGAATCAATTTTCACTCATGCCAACTACATTTAAATCATCCAAGTATTAAAATAGATTTTTAATTGTTGACTGGTTGATGTCACTGATCACTATCAATTTTCTGTGCAGGATTATAGGAAGCATCAGGAACCTGCTGTCGACAAGCTCAAAGAACCTGTACTTGATGATATAACTAAGTCACTCAGTGAACGTTATAGTCTGAATTTTACACGGCAGCACATTTCATCTCTTTGGTTTCTCTGTAAGCAGGTGATTCTTCATAAATGCACTTAAACACAGAAAGTTAAAGTCCCTCGTAAAATATTCAGGTTCGGTTGATCAAATATCTCAAGGCAAGAACTTGTTTGAGATTCGAATTACTCCACAAGCAAGACTGATCTTGGATTCTAAACATGTAATCTAAACTACGTAGAATTGCAAAAAAAAAAAAAAAAAAAACCTTGGCATGACTATTAAAAATGTATTTTGAAATTTAAGGTCATTTTTTTAATTCTTGGTTTATGTATTTGGAAAGTAACAAGAAAATCTTTAATTTACGATAATATTGAAAATGGGTTAAATTTTCACTTATTGTTGGTGAAGAAATGTCTGGTCTTCAGTTATTTTCCCCTCAACCCTCTGTCTTCTCTTTGTTTCTAGATGGACATTTTTTTTAAAAAGAAGTTTATGACTCTAAGAGAACCCATTGTCCTTTTGTAGCTCTACAATTATTTTTAATGTAATACATTTTTGTTTTTACTCTAATGTTAATTTTTTACTCTCTTCTATCATCTGCAGGAGGCATCCTTATTGGACATAACGGATCAAGCTTGTGGACTGTTCAGCCCTTCCGAGGTATTTGAATTATTATCTCAATGGGATTTATTTACTGTCATACCAATAGTAGGATTGGTTTCAAATGTATTTTAAAGACTCATACCTGACGAGGAGGCTTAGCTTATTATTCGCATTTCCTTATGCATATAGCTGCCAAAATTAAGCTTTACTAGAAGGAACAGAAAATCTGAGTATGTATGTATGTATTCTAGTTTCCTAAATACAAATCTGAAAGGCTTGCAGTTGGCTCAAACTTATATGGAAAAAGGAAAAGATGGGAAATCAAGCTACAATTAATTGGAGAGAAATACAGCTTCTTATAAGAACTAAGGGTTGAGAGAAAAGAAATGGACGATGAGATGTTTTAACGTGGCTATATTTCTGTGAAGCTACATCCATGGGTCACGTTTAGAAATTAAAATTCACAACACGATCAAATGTTGGTTTAGGCTAAAAAATAAGAAGTCCTCTCCTATTTCTTAGCCGTCAGTTTTCATTGCCACCCTTCCTTTTGGATGAGCTCCTTGTTTGTCGATTGTCTACTGAATTCTTTGGAGTGTTTAATCTTCTTCCTGGACTAAATTTAAAAACATCCCAATAGCACTCGTAGAGTGATGCTAAAAGGAAGTCTATGTAGCTTGAAAGTTTCACTGTCAAAGTGCTAGGTTATGGGGTTATTTCAAGGAGAATAAGCCTCCATAATGATCTCATACGAATGTCTAAATTCCTTGATGAGTTCAATTTGGCATCCAGGAAAACAATCATGGTTGTAATAACATACTATGACAGTTATTATCACAAGATTTATGCTCCAATTAAGTTGGAAGTTAAGAACACTAGGAACGTTATGAGCGTTGTAGGAGTGATTTTATGAGATTTTCAGGAAGAAGTCCAAACAAAGTGTCCAATTGATCAAATTAGGAATTATACACGATTGAAAAGGTAAAAACTGTGCAATTCAGAAAACATGTGAAAGACTGAGACCAAAATCCTTCATAAACAAAATTGTTTTAAAAAATTATTCTGACCTCATATGAATTTGAAGTAACCTACGTTTCAAAGAACTACAAGAAGTATTTAAGCATTGATATCAAATTCAAAGTAAACCATTAAAACAAAGAGAATTTAAATATTCATCTAAAGACGGTATAACAAATTAACTTCATTGAAATTGATCAATCTATAAAGCTTTTGAATGTTATTGCCAACAAAACCAGCATACTGCTTTTCTAACAACTAGGAAGGCAGTACACCAGGAGTGTGGTGTCCTTCTTCAATAGCCAGTGAGCTCATATGTGAGGTTAGCTTGCACCAGGGAATATTTTTCTATTAATCCAACCAGATTTTCCAGTTCTTTCTAATCTACTCATAAAAGAATCTTTTGTTGAATGATTTTGGGTTTAGCTTAGCATGCTGCAGTTATAATGTTTGGTGGTTCTGCATTTCATGATTCTCAGCTTGCAGTCTTTTTCTACGTGCTCAGGTTGCTTTGTTGGAGTGGACGGATGATGTGGAGGTGTTTATATTGAAGGGTTATGGTAATTCATTAAACTATAAAATGGGAGTTCCTTTGTTGTCAGATATTGTTCAATCCATGGAGCAAGCTATCAAGGCCAAAGAAGGTATATTTATACATCTGCTGCTTTTTATTTTCTTGTTCACACTCCGCATACCTTTGTATCATTTGCTTTTAGTTATAAATTTTCGTGTCAGATGACTGAGTTCCATTCTGACATCTTGGGAGGATGTGTGGCCTGAGTGTTAGGCTTAATGGCTTAGTTTCTGCGGCAATTTCAAACGACTTTTTTAATTGTCTGCTAGGTTTCCTCTTCTCTTTCATTTATCTCAATGAAAGTTCAGTTTTTCACCCCAAACAAAATACCACACAATTTCTTTTTAATAATCAAGTTCCCATTTCTTTTTCCAATTGAAATTCTGAATGGCCAATGGTGGAAGTTATTAAGTAGTGTTTCTTATCTGTCTTACTGTTTCTAAGTTTTTCATGTTCTGTACTGGTAGAAAAGCAAGTTCCTGGCAGCTACGAGAAGGCAAGACTACGTTTTGCTCATGCCGAAACTGTGCTTCCATTCACATGTTTGCTCGGGCTCTTCCTCGAAGGACCTGGTAAGTGCTTTTAATAACTTGTAAATTATGCGTGTCTGTGGCAGTCCCTTTCTTAGTTTTGAAATTTTGTTACCTGAATATAACAGATTTCACAAAAATACAAAGGGAGCAGCCTTTGGAACTTCCTCCACGGCCTCCAGCTAGTAGAATATGGAAGGGGAGCGCTGTTGCACCTTTTGCTGGGAATAACATGCTTGTTCTCTATAACTGCCCCGCTAACTCGTCGGATCAGTACTTCGTGCGAGTTTTGCATAATGAAGAACCCATAGCAATGCCGGTAAGCATCCTCTCCATTCCTAAGGCAACCCATTTCTTATTTTTAGTTCATGTTTGGACTTCCATAAAATTTCCATTCTTTTGTCACCAATGCATAAAATGCCTGAAATTAAATGTTACTACTGCTAGTTTCACAAGATCTACATTCATTGATCGTTCAATTCGCAATGGCTAATTGTGGATTTTCATCTCAAAGTTTCCTTTAGTTCACTTCTCGAGCTGACCTGTTACCTTGTTCATATTACAATTCTTACTAATCTTTTGTATTTTCTTGAATAGGGTTGTGATGGTTCGGATTTTTGCTCCTTCAAAGACTTCAAGGTAAAATTACCACATCCACACACACACACACCATACATATCAAGAAACCGAGCTTTTAGATGAAATAATGTACAGGGCACACATAATTGCAAGAATAGATCCTAATCTATTAATCGAGCCTTTTATAATTATTTACATCCATATTGAGTTTACGGTCACCACTTGTTTAGTGATGATCTTAAAATTTTTCCTCTCTTTCCAGGAGAAAATTGTAGCACCTCATCTCAAGCATGATTTCAACACATTGTGCGCTGCAAATCTTGAAGAACCTGCGTCGGAGCCTGAAACGAGTAAGTTCTCACTGTTTCGTTGGCTCTTCGGGCCACGCAATGACGATAAACAACCCCGAAAAGTTGAATTGTAATAGATGGTGCTTACTAATTATACATCTTTGTCTTTGACATTGTTTTCTTAATGTGCATATAATCAACAGGCTCCAAACCCAGGTTTTACTTGTAGGCAGGAGTTTACTCGTTTTCCGTGCTAATTTCGAGTTTCATTTTATCTGGATCTTGAGCTTGCATCTGTTTCACACGTCTTTGATTCAAAGATTTAGACTCAACATTGAGCATTTGGCATTTGCTTGGATGTTTTGTTTTACCACACAAGGCACGTGCTTCACCTTCTGTACTCCTAAATCATACTAGATTAGGTTACTCTTTACAATACGTAACCTGGTATGTATATACTAAGAAAGAATTGAGCTTGTTCATTCTTCTACCATAATTGTCCGAACTCTTAAAATATCTGTCATTAAAATAACTATGGTATGGTTATGGTAATGAAGAGAGACTTTGTCAATTCTTGCATATCTCGTTAACCAATTACATCAAAAGTTGAAGGTTCGATTCCATACTCATGATGCAAATATCAAGTTAACAAAATAAAGAAAGCACTTAGATCCTAAACTTTTGAAATCATTTAAGAACGCAGTTATTCATGCAAAAACTTAATTTATAACTTTCTTAGTCGCAATAAATAATGCAAAAACTTAATTTGTAACTTTCTTGGTCGTACCAATATTTAATTGAGTAAATTGATTTGCAACAAATAATTTTTCTAATTAGCAAAAATAATATAATTCAATTAATTAAAATATATACTTAAAATTAAAAATTAAAAAATTTGGTTGTAAATAAAAAGTGTAAAATATATACTTAAATTTAATTGATTCAAGTAAAATGAGGTAATTAAAAACCTTTTTTTAAAGACCTGGTGATTAAATAATTTATTTCTGGAAGTGTTCCGCTTGTTTTTTAATTAGTTAATATTATAATAAACTAGTCTGATGTTCCTCAATTCCGTCGATATGTCCGAGTGGTTAAGGAGACAGACTCGAAATCTGTTGGGCTCTGCCTGCGCAGGTTCGAATCCTGCTGTCGACGCTTTTTGTTGTTTTTTTAATCTTTCTTCATTTGTTTCTTGCGTCAGATGCACGCTTTCTTTCACCCCCCACCCCCTCTTTCTTTCATTATTTGCATTTAAACCCCTCAATTTCTCATTTTCCCCCTAATCTCCCCTCCCATAAAAAAGAAGCCTCAATTCCATTGTCTGAAATTCTCTATCTTCTCCATCAAACTCCCTCTCTCTCTCTAACAATTAGCCCTAAATTCCCCCAAAAGAAAACCCCATTTCTTCTCTTAAACCCTTCTTCACAGAATCCTTCAATTCTCTGAAATACTCTCTACTATGGCTTCCCATTCCCCTAATCTCGAGTGTCGGATGTACGAAGCCAAGTACCCTGAGGTCGACATGGCCGTCATGATCCAGGTCAAGAACATTGCTGACATGGGCGCTTACGTCTCTCTTCTTGAGTACAACAACATCGAGGGTATGATTCTCTTCTCCGAGCTCTCTCGCCGTCGTATTCGTAGTGTCAGCAGCTTAATTAGGGTCGGTCGAATCGAGCCCGTCATGGTCCTCAGGGTCGATAAGGAGAAGGGGTATATTGATTTGAGTAAGAGGAGGGTTTCTGAGGAGGATATTCAGGCATGTGAGGAGAGGTATAACAAGAGCAAGCTTGTTCACTCTATAATGCGCCATGTTGCTGAGACTGAAAATATTGATTTGGAGGTAGTTTCTCGTTTTCTGGCTTTCTTTTTGCTGGCGCTTTTTCTCATTATTGGCTGTATTGCTTTGATGGCTGTTTTAGGAGTTCGTTGAAGTTTTAGTTTCTTGGGTGATGTTTGAATTTGTTTTCGTGTATTCTTTTTGTTTGAGTTAATTAATATTATACGTGTAAGCACTCTGAATTGACCTAGTTATTATTGGAGTAGGGAAAGGGAAGGTGAAGTTCTCCTAGGCTGTGGTTCAAAACTATGGTGGCCAGTGGTCGCCTTTGACTTTAAAAATTCTGCGTGTTTCTTGACAACAACCAAATATAATAGTTTCTTGTGGTTAATTAGTGGGGCGTGCCTAAGTTGACTACTCGATACATAGATATGTAGAAAAAAGTTCCTTAGTTTACGAAGAGAGTTGGATTTGGCTCCTATGGATTAACAACATCGGATTGAAGGGGCAGGTATTTAACAATTGGTGAAGGGCTTAAAACTAGCCAAGATTGTGTTATTCAATTTTTCTGCGATGAATTCAAGCACACGGTGATGAGTGAAGGGTGAGCAAATGCATATTCCTTGTGCAATGGGGCACACATTGATCACCAAGTTCATGGCAAATGGCAATCACCATTTTCTTGGGTTTAAATTCAGGACACTCATCACTAGTTTCTTAAGGTGGCTTCGAGGCTTTGTTTTAGAAGGGGAGGCATAAGACTTGAAGCTCTATGTGGTGTATGCATTGATGTAAATACAAATAATAATAATAATGATAAAAATTGTAAAAAGGTAAGCCATGCACTAGTAAACACATCCATCATGTTGTAAAGGTCATTCTCATCATCATTATTATCATTGATAGGATTAAGCTTTTCTTTAATTTTTATTTTTTGTACTTTATTAAGCATTAGTTGTAAAGTTAGTAAAAGGCCAAATAACCACAGCTCTTGTTCATATTTGGACTTTTATATCTTGAAGAATATGCATTAAGTTTATATAAAAATTCTTTGAGGCACATGCCACAATGACTTTGTGTGACTTTTATATCTTGTGCGTGTTCCAGAATCTGCCCTCCCCCCCTCTCATGCACACAAGCACAGGAAAAAAAAAATAAAGATGCAAAATGCTTCTTTATGTGAAGATCTTCCAAGGCCTTAATATTCTGTTGAATTAAAGCAAGGTTGTCAAAATGCTAAATTATTATATTAAGGTGATTTCATTCTTCTTATAGGACTTGTATATCCATGTTGGCTGGCCACTATACCGGAAATATGGTCATGCTTTTGAGGTATGTTTTTTGGTTTGCGTGCTAAGAGAACAATTTATCTTCTGGAAGAATTTAGGGGCTTGAACTTGAATTGAATTATCTTTTGTTCAGGCATTCAAGGTTATTGTAACTGATCCTGATACAGTGTTGAATTCTCTCACCCGTGAAGTCAAGGAAGCTGGTCCTGATGGGCAAGAGGTAGCATTGGTCCAAGAAAATTGAGGTGCTATTCCCTAAGTTTGGATTACATTCTAACTTAGTCTTGTATTTTAGGTAACTAAGGTAGTTCCCGCAATGTCTGAGGATGTAAAAGATGCGCTCATAAAAAATATTAGAAGAAGAATGACTCCTCAACCCCTGAAGGTTCGGGCTGATATTGAGATGAAGTGTTTCCAGTTTGATGGTGTTCTTCACATTAAGGTCTTTGTTTGACTACTTTTAGCTTCTCTGATTTTTATTTGTTTTCCTCGTTGAAATTCTTTCATGAAAAATGTAAACACGGACTTACCTAATTTTGCAGGAAGCAATGCGGAAAGCTGAGGCTGCTGGGAATGATGATTGTCCTGTTAAGATTAAATTGGTTGCTCCTCCACTCTATGTTCTTACGACCCAGACACTTGACAAGGTTAGTACAGTCCTCCCATGATGTGATGAATTGTTGTCTGTTATTCATGGAGATATTTGCAATTTGAGATACAAAGAATTTTCCAACTATCAATCTCCTGAACATCTATATATATATTCATCTCTGGTGATATGTACTCTTTAAGAATCTGGATTTTCTAAATTTAATCACTTAAAAAAGCTTGTTGTCTTATGAACTGACATGGGGCTAGGCAAGCTTTTCTCTAGCATTTTGTGGATGTGAGCTATGAGCATAATGCAAGGAGTGAACTCTCAAACACCTTGGTTATTTGAAAAGAAAAAATGCTCGAGATGTTCTTAATATTCTTTAATTTGGTGACTTCTTAATTTCTTTCGTCTCCAACCAAAAAGTTTCTCTTCCCCTTTCTTCTTTTGGGATGAGCTTGGCGATGAGAGTAACATGATTGGTCTCGAGTCTTTAAGATCGAAGGTATTTTTAGATAAGAACCATATATCTGGAATACTGATGACTACATATGCCACCACTTGACGTGTTCAAATTGTTTTCGACTATTTTACGTTTTTCGATTGGCAGCTTTGTTTAAGTTATTCATTTGTTATTTTGTGTTGAATAGGAGCAAGGAATCACTGTTCTTGAAAAAGCAATCACTGCCTGCACGGAGGCAATCGAGCATCACAAGGGAAAGCTTGTAGTGAAGGAGGCACCTAGAGCGGTTAGTCTCAACATCTGTTCACATTTAATATCAATGGTTACATCCGTTTCATCAGCTGACATCCAATCTTGTCCAATTACTATTGTAGGTGAGTGAAAGAGACGACAAATTACTTGCTGAGCACATGGCGAAGCTACGACAAGACAACGAAGAGATCAGTGGCGATGAGGATAGTGAGGAAGAGGAAGACACTGGAATGGGAGAAGTCGATGTCGAAAATGCAGGTTCTGGGATCACCGAGTAAAGATAGTTGCAGGAATCATTTGCCCTTGTAAGTTGAAGAAGGTCTGTAGTTCTGAGAGCTGTTCAATTCTTTCTTGCCACTTTACCTAGAGATTGACACAATTTTGAGAAAATCCCTTTTTTTTTGTGAGGTAAGACACCTATACCTATAACACTTGAGTTATTACAATTGGGTAAATTGGGAAGTCTGTGTATTGCTCTTATTTAATGTTTTTTTCTTGATATTCAATGATTAAGCTTTGTGGAAGACTTTGTTCAACATTCAAATCATTTTGATTTTGATTTTGACCGTTTTAGACTCGCATCTTATTTTTCTAGTTATATATATAAAGTTAAGGGGTATTCTTATTAATTTAGATATATGTTTTCATTATAGGTAGTTTTTGGAAATTTGAATAAATTCAATAAAAATATGGAATTAAATTAATTTTTATCATAAGTTTCTTCATTTTGTTGCCTAAGTTTTTAATTTTTACTCAAATGTCTTAAAATAAGATAAAAATATTATTAAGAAAGGGTGACAAAATAAGTGCAAATTTTGACAATAATTAGAAATGATGTGGCGGTGGCTTAAATGCTTAAAATAATGCACGTTTAATAAATTTTGGAACATTTAAATAATAAATTATTTTTGAATAAAGTTCGAGATATTTATTTATATATAATTTAGTTTTTATTAAAAAAAAAAAGTAAATGATTCAAATGAGCCCTAAATATATAAATTTATAAATTTAAAAACAGTGTACAAAATGAGGAAGAATAAAGAGTCCGGTCCTTTTCAAGCACCTGTATTAATTAATTATGATTAATAATGTTTTCAATTGTCGGTGGAAAATAAGTCCATAATTTAATCTCACCCTTATTAAGTTGCGTTTAATTTTTAATAACGCTTTAGTAAATTATAATAAGTAAGAATTTTTTTTTCAAATTTATAATAATTTATAATTTAATACAGAAGTATAAATTTTATCTAAATTGTATAAAAACAGTTTTTTATCGTATAATACGGAAGTGGGGTCCACTAAATAATTAAGTGACGTGGCGTGCCTTCATTTGTCCAGACGACGTCCGTGCTCTTTTTCTTCTCTCATCTCTCCCTGTATCTCACTCTCTCCTCTCTGATCCACGCTTCTGCTCATCAATGGCGGTTTCACTCCAAACCTTCATTCAAGAACGCAAAGTCCCTTTCTTCTTCACCCTCTCTGTCCTTCTCTTTTGCTTTCTCATTCTCTTCTTCACCAACTCCTTTTCTCTCAACCCTCTTGTTCGTACTTACTCCACTCTTCGATCCCCTTCTAAAACCCCATCTTCTTCTGGGGTTTATTCGGATTCTGTTCTTTCTCACGATCTTGATTCTTCTTCTTTGGCGGCGAATTTCACTTGGAAGCTCTGTAATGGCTCTGTGGCGGTTGATTTTGTTCCCTGTTTGGATAACTTCAAGGCGATCAAGGCTTTGGAGTCGAGGAAGCATATGGAGCACCGTGAACGGCATTGCCCTAGTCCCAGTCCCCGCTGTTTGATTCCTCTTCCGAGTGGTTATAAGGTGCCGGTTCCCTGGCCCAAGAGTAGGGACATGGTGAGCTTGATTCTTTTCCAAGGTTTGTTGATAATCTTGTTTTTCTTAGAAGATTTCTTGGTTTACTGTGTGTGTATGTGTTTTCCCTTGAAATTGCGGCTCACTGTACTGGTCATTCTTGGCAAGTTTTGTGTTCGTCTTGTTGGAAACTGGTGGTGATTATTAATTATATTGGAAACCCTGTTTTTTTTTAGATTTGGTATGATAATGTTCCTCATCCAAAGCTTGTTGAATACAAGAAAGATCAACATTGGGTAGTTAAGTCGGGCGATTATCTTAACTTTCCTGGAGGAGGTACACAGTTCAAGGATGGAGTTGATCGCTACATTGACTTCATTCAGAAGGTGTTTTTACTCAGAAAAATTGCAAACACATTCTTATTGTAGTTTAGGATCCCTCACTATAATTTGTACTAATCTAAGCTTGATTTCGTATCGCTTTGACTGAATTTGGGACAGACTTTATCGGCCATTAAGTGGGGGAAGAACATCAGAGTTATTCTAGATGTTGGCTGCGGTGTTGCCAGCTTTGGTGGCTATTTACTGCAGAAGAATGTTCTTGCCATGTCCTTTGCTCCAAAGGATGAACATGAAGCACAGATACAATTTGCTTTAGAACGGGGAATTCCTGCTACTCTTTCAGTCATTGGAACACAGAGGCTGACATTTCCAGACAACGTTTATGATTTGATCCATTGTGCTCGTTGCAGGGTCCATTGGGATGCAGATGGTAATCTTTGATTGTCCGAGTCTTATTTGTCAGTAGGAATCAACTGATCTTATGAACATTTTGGTATAAATTCCAGGTGGGAAACCATTATTGGAGCTCAATAGGATTCTCAGGCCTGGAGGATATTTCATTTGGTCTGCTACACCGGTTTATCGTGACGATGAACGAGACAAGAGTGTCTGGAATGGTTTGTTTCGTAAACAATATCTGTAATTTACATTCGCATAATTTGTGGGCGATATTGTTAAGATTGTTTGAATTGATAACTTACAGCAATGGTGTTGCTAACGAAGTCGATGTGCTGGAAGGTTGTGAAAAAGACTTCTGATTCATCTGGGGTCGGCCTCGTAATATATCAGAAGCCCACGACAACGTCTTGTTATGACAAACGTAGTGAAAATGATCCTCCCATATGTGATGAAAAGAACAAGAGAAATAATTCTTGGTATTTCTTGGAACTCCTTGCCTGTCTCTACCGTTTTCTTTGGCAGCAACACGGTTATATGTAACGGGTACAATCATTTTGTTTCTGTTCTTTGATAGGTATGTGCCTCTGACTAGATGTATTTCCCAGCTTCCAGTTGATAGCAAAGGCAACTATTATGCTTGGCCTTCGCCATGGCCGCAGAGACTAACTAGCAAACCTCTTGGCTTGTCTGTTGAATCAAATGCTGAGGAGAAATTCTTGGAGGATACCAAACATTGGTCTACTGTTGTATCAGATGTTTATCGAGTTAATGTCGGCATAGACTGGTCTAGTATCCGAAACGTGCTGGATATGAATGCTGGCTATGGAGGGTAAAACTTATACAAATAATGAATATAAGCATTAAGTTCCTCTTTTGATCTTTAGTTTAGTTAAATTGCTCTTTAAAGTCTTCTTTATATTATGGAATTTTAGAATGCCCTTGTCCAGTTAATGCAACGGTCCAACCCCACTCCTAGTAGATATTGTCTTCTTCGGGCTTTCCTTTTCGAGTTTCCCTTCAAGTTTTTAAAACGTGTCTATTGGGGAGAGGTTTCCACACCCTTATAAAGAATGTTTTGTTATCCTCTCGAATTGATGTGATATCTTACTGTTAATCTAGTATGATCTTAGTTTAGTTTCATTACTTTTGGATATACTGATGTGGGAAAGATGCAACACTCAGACCAGATGATACCATTCAGTTTGTTCTTCTTATGAACCTTTTAAGTTCAAATGCTTACTCTCACTTTCAATAATTCCCTAATTTGCAGGTTTGCAGCTGCACTAATTGATCTACCACTTTGGGTTATGAATGTTGTCCCCATAGACGTACCGGATACTTTGTCCGTCATTTTCGATAGAGGATTGATCGGTCTCTACCACGACTGGTGCGAGTCCTTAAACACCTACCCTCGAACCTACGACCTTCTACATTCGAGCTTTCTCTTCACAGTTCTTAAGAGAAGGTAAGACATGATATAGCATAATTGATCTTCTATGCATATTCTTAACACCTGTTGATTTGGAATTTAACACGAGATCGAACTTCGAATGTCTCGACTTTATACCTTGTTAAATTACACTAAATCCAATGCTTAAGCTAACCGATACATGGATATGAACATTGTATTTTACGTAGTTACTTGAGTTCTGCATTTCTAAGTTTCGACGACTTGGGTTATCCTTTCAGATGCGAGGTGGTAGATACTGTGGTGGAGATGGATAGAATAGTGAGGCCAGGCGGATATGTTGTGATTCAGGAAAGCTTGGAGGTAATAAAGGAGCTTGGTCCCATGTTTCGCTCACTTCACTGGTCTGTTTCTGTATATCAAGATGAGTTTCTGGTTGGAAAAAAGGGATTTTGGCGGCCATCAGCCCCTAATTCCAAGTGAAAAGCACAGATAGTTTGAACTCTTTGCCATAGTTTTCCCTTTCTTTACATATTTCACTCATTTTCAATTCTAAAACAAAATACATATGAGGCTAATATCTTGAGTGTATGTTATCATATAGCCATCCCTTTTTTTTGTTTTTTTTTTTTGGTAGTTTCATTTTTATAAAATGCTTGATAATTTCACTAAATGTGTTTGTTGTGCTTGAATATTTATAATGGGTTAAAAAATTCATTAAAATTGTTTAAAATATTATTTTATAATTTTTAGAATTGACATTATTTTAGTGTTTGTACTTTTAAATGTTCAGATTTAATTATTATATTTTTAAATTTAAATTTAGGAAATGAAATTTATCGATCTAATTGAAGTAATTTTATTCCACTGGTAAGCTGGACTATCCAATCAAATCCAAGTCTACAAAATTAATCAAATAAACTAAAATGTTTCTAAATAAATATATTTATATATTTCAATTTTTTTTTTTTTAATTTACTGATGATTCCATCTAAAAAAAATCTTGTTATTTCAATGAAGTCACAAATTATTGTTAATTTCAAATTGTATTTATCTTTAAAGAATATAATAAAATATGTACATTAAATTCTCTCCAATTTAAGAATTTTAGTTTTTCTACTAGTGATATGATTTGTAACCTAAATTGCATTAATTTATTATTGCAGTTCTTGTAAATAATTGAAGCACATGCAGTAAAAAATTATAAAGTAATGAAACATGTAAAATAAATTAATATGGAATCAAATAATGTATTCTTTTTTATTTAATAATTAATAAAATGAAGCGACAAACTTAGCCGTGTAAGTGACTAAAAATTACTAGTTTTTTTAATTAAAAAATAATCTGTATGGTTATTGTAAATTCTGTTAAAATTTTACCGAAATTAATTACTTGGGGGGTAATTCCGTGAGCTCGAAAGCAACTGAAGCACTTAGCAGTGGTAATTTCACCCGTAGTTTCACCAAAACTTACGTCTTTTAACATTTCACGGTGAGTTTGTTTGTTCTAATTTCTTGGGTAGCACATAAGTTTCTGTGCCTTCCGAGTGAGTTTATCGTCCACGGCGTCGTCTGTGCATGAAGCTCTGTGACAATGGCGGGCACTTTTAGTTAGTTATTAGCGGAAGCCAAAGTGATCGCAAACGAAAACTCCACTTTGTTTGTTTTTCTTCTTCTTTTCTTCTTCTTCTTCTGATTGAAGTCTGATTGAAGAGTTTCAAGTTGAAACAGCGGCGAAAAGAAGTTGATCACTATGTTTTACTCGCACCAGCTACTGGCTCGCAAGGCTCCACTCGGCCAAATCTGGTAAGCGGATTGGAGTACGTTTCTGGATCTAAATATGTTCGAATCAACGAGTGTGTGTTTGTGAAACTCTCCATTTGGTTATTTGTGTTCTTGTTTGAGTTATTTCGGATGTTGTTGATGTGTCCTGCTTTGACAGGCCGAGTCCTGCATCGATGGCTTGTACAAATTGTATTTTGTGTGTTTTGATGTTTTCTGTTATTTTCTGTATCTCTGTTACTAAGGATGGCTGCAACAATGCACGCGAAGATCAATCGGAGAAAGCTCGACAAGTTGAACATAATCAAAATTTGGTAATGGAAAAAACAGGTGGAGCTTAGTTTCTTCAATCGGTCAATGTTTGTTTAGTTTTGATTGTTGTGCGGGATATTGCAGTGAGGAGATTCTGAATCCTTCAGTTCCGATGGCTCTCAGACTCTCGGGGATTCTCATGGGTAATCATCCTTCAATTTCTTTGAATTTTCAACGACTTTAACACTCTGTTTCATCTCAGTAACAGAGTTAGTGGCTCTCTTCTTCACTATTCTCAGGTGGCGTTGTCATTGTCTATGAACGAAAAGTTAAAATCCTATACGGTAACCTTTTGATTACCTTTTATTAAGGAGTGCATTGTTTTAAAGTTCAAACGCTGTTTCTGAAGAATTGCGCACTTTGTTTTTCTGTTTTATCACAGAGGATGTAACTCGCCTTCTGGTAATTACTCAAGTTTGAGTTCTATCTACAGATTACTGTTTGCATCTTATAATGACTATGTTTTGTAAGTTTATTTTCTGAAATGAATTTTCTCAGGTTGAGATAAACGAAGCGTGGAAGGTGAAAACAGTTACAGAGCCCACCGTTATTCCCAAAGGAAAATCTCTGGCCAAGTTCGTTACTCCTTTCCTTCTTCTTATGGAAATGCACGATCATTTAATTATTCATTTATTTCGAAAAGGAACGCGTGTGCATCTGAGACTATGAATAACTTGAATAGATGTCCGGGTTGCTTCCGGGCCCAAAATAAGATGGGTTCTGGACGGACTAAGAAGGTGATTTTGGCTCTGAATTTGTATGATTATGATTTTCATTTGCTTATAGTCCAAAGTAAGATGAGCTTGGGGTGGATTAAGAGAGTGATTTTGACTCTCAGTTTGTCTATTTAGGATTTTCATTCCCACAGTTTTGAAGTGCTTTTTATAGGTTCATTGTCCAAAATGTAAGATGAGATTGGGGCAGGTTAAGAAGATGATTTCGACTCTGTTAGGTGGTGATTTTCATAGGTTCACAGTCGAAAATAAAATGACTTGGGTCTGAGTTGAGAGGGTAATTTTCGCTCTGAATTTGTTTGGTTATGCTTCCGTATCTCCACAGTACAAAATAATGAGTATTTGGCGGGTTAAGAAGGCGATCTTGACTCATAATTTATCTGGGTATGATTTGTATTATATACGTCCACATGTACTCAGGAAGCAGGCAGTCACTCGGCCTAAGAAGGATCCGAGAGACATCGGAGATCATGAATCACAGTCCATTAACTTCTCCCGCAGCACCTCTCCAATGAGATTTCAACAAACCGCATTTTTTACTTTGGTAAGCCGCAGAGAAGAATGCCTTCTTTTGGGTTCAACAGTTTATAGAAATTTAGTCAGTAGTTCCCATCTAGGTATATGTTCCATGCCAATCCAGACCACTGTAGAAGTGGAATTGGCAGATTGTAATCATATTAAGTTATACTAAGAATGATCTACGAGAAAGACGAGAAAAATAACACTGATGAATATTGTCTTCGAAGGGAACTGATTTGTTTGGTGATTGTCATACTGTTTTATGTTCTTCAAAGCAAATTATAGGAGCTCAATTACCGACTATTGATTGATAGATCTTTCTGCCTTTGCAGCGGCTCGACAGTGTTGATGAACCATATATCAATGACAGAACAATGGAAGATGATCCGTCACAAAACTTCCATCAAAGTTTGTTCTGTCGCTTGAACTCATTCTCACTTATTTTCTGCACAACTAATTAATTCATAATGCGTTCTACCTACTAATGATCTTAGTTATGCTGTTTCTCAGCTGATGCTGAAAATATAACCTTGCTCGAGCGTTTAGATGAGTATCAATCAAATACAAACACGTTCAATCGGTTTGAAAGGTGAATTCTTTACCTGCATGCATATAACTTGCATAATTTCCTTAGCAACTTCCTCTTTCTCAAGAATTTGAGTGGGCAAAACATTTGTGTTCATTGGCGCTTGCTACACATACACAATTCTCAAATTATGAAGCTCTCACTTGCACCGTAGTGATAATCCAAATCGCTATTTGAAATCCTTCTGCAATGGTAAAAAGAAGCCACAACATTTATTTCTTGTGCTGGATTTGTAGATTTGATATCGAAGAAGATGAGGAAACACAGCTGAATTTTGCTTCTGTAGATCAAACACAAATTCCAGTTATTCCAAGATCTTCCCCTCCTCTTGACAACTATCTAGAAGGTAAGATATATTATCACGATTTGGTACTTAAAACGCTGTCAATTGAGTCAGTATTCCATATTCATAAATTGTAAGAACATACAGTTTTAAGTTCAACCTTCTCGTCCCATCATTTACTGGTTTTATGTTTTGGAGTCAATACATGTCAAGCTATTTATTTTTACCTTGTGAGGAATGAAATAGATGTGAACATATGAACGTTTCATCTACTTGTTTTTAACCACAGCATCCTAGAAATGTGGGCATCTGTTCCAAGCTCATGGCCTGAGGGAAGAAAAACTATAAATAGCCTCATCTCTCTCAGTATATTCTTCTTTTCCTTCCTTTTGACATCTTTTACAGATCAGAGTCTGCTATATTTCGACTTAATGAACACAAACTGATCGATTCATAGTCACAATTCGATTTAACTTGCTACTTCATTTCCAAAGGACTTTCATCTTTGAATGTCAAATTTAGAATACATTTCACATGTTTATGCATTCTCACCTCTAGGCCCTCCGGATGCTGAAGTCCAGGACCAACATCTTGAACGCAATGTCATGCAGCAAGCCTATGAACCCAAGGAGCTCAGACAGGTTTTCTACTAGTATACTTAATAAAGAATACATTAACTATGCAATGTAGGCTTACCAGACAATGAAAGTATCCATTCCGCACCAGGTGAAGAAGGTGGCAATAAAAAGGAAAACAAAAAGGACAGCAGCCTCTCAGATGGACTATGAACAGACCATGGTTCCTGGATACATATACCAATCTTGGCTTCAAGATGTCTCGGATCTGGTCTCTAGAAGAGGAAGAAAGAGAAAGGTTCACCTTAATCTCCAACATGCAATTCTCAGTTTATTTGATTTTATGTATTGGTGGACATAGATAATTACACTTATGAACTACTCAATTCTTACGAAATTTTCTCACAAGTATCAGTGCGTTGACTACCGGCCGCAATGGTATGTCTTAGATGCTTATTCTTATGTGACATTGATAGTTGTGATAGGATTGATATTGCGCAAGATAGATAACAAAAACTATCAACTGATAAGTCGATAAAATTAAGAAATTTCATATTCTTGTGTTGCAGCGGACAGGCGCAAGGTCCTCTATGAAGGTAGCTAATCTGATGGATCTTCCACCCGTGGTGTTAAGTGGTCGCTTATTCTCAGATGGAGGTAGAGAAGTCTATTATCCAGCTCCTCTGCTAGAGTTGTGGATGAAAAGTATCAGGAACCCCCGTGACTCACCTTCTGGTTAGTATTTTCCGTAACTCGATATTTCCATTGAAAATATATATTTAGGGGGAAAAGGAAAATGATCATTTATTTCCTGCAGTGAGGAACTCTGCAGTATTACCCCCTGAGCCATCACTGTCTTCACAGCCAGAGAGAGTAAACTTTCCAGATCATATGGATTTTGTAAGCCGTTTAACCAACTCTACAGATTTAATTTATTTTGAATGTTGGACGAATATAATTTTCTATCTTACGAATTCTTAAATGTGAATTATAAAGCCTTTTGAAGATCATCACAGTGGAGTTGGTTCTCAGTCATTTGGAGCTTCAATAGAGAAGCTAAGAACCAAACCAGTCAACGAAGACATTCAAGCCGAGATCCTTCTGGGAGAACTCAGACCCAACTTTATGGACAATGTAATGAGGCTGGCTGAAAGAAATCAGGTGGTTACACCTGGAAATTCTGGTCCGTTTTCTTCATCTCAGCTTAAACAGTTACACACTTCATTCCAGGTCCATAATAAGGACTTTGAGATGGTCACAACTTTTTTTAAAAACACTGTTCATCCGAATAAATAGGAATTGGAATGAGGCCAGTTTCAAGCTCAGCATCTGAACATGGTGTATTCTCATATAATTCAGAGACCAATTCTGCACGGTTAGTAGTACATTAGCTTCAAAACATTCCCTTTTGAACCCAAAACAAGAATTTGTTTTGCGTTAAAATCACTAAGATTGAAGTATGAACGGTCAATAGTTCCAACAAGAAAAGGCCTTATTCTTCGTCGAGACATAGTAGCGGAGGTCTCGAACCTGTAGATGAGGAAAATCAATGGCATCACTCTGATCCAAATTTCAAGTTAGCGAGGTTGTCTGAAAATGATACAGGTAAGTAAAGCACTAATCTAATCATAGCCTAAACAATCGCTTTGGGCTTATTTTTCTACTTAGCTCTACTTTACACGCTATAATTGATCAGTTTCTCACAGATTTATTGGTAGAAACTGCACGGACGCAAACTCAAGTTACTCAACCCGCGATCAAGCATTCTCCTGCTGACAAGATAACTGATTCCATTCGAATGTAATTCTTTTTCTTTTTTTTTTTTTGGGGGGGGGGGGGG
>NW_019268525.1:690692-691977 GCF_002738365.1 Cucurbita moschata
GGGGGGGGGGGGGGGGGGGGGGGTCTGAAGTGTGCGTTTTAGTTGTTTCATGATTTATTGCTAACAAAATTCTTATCTCCCTCTTGACCATTTTAATGATGAAGGCAAATGAAAGCACATTTTGTTACGCCAGGAGCCGCACCAACAGAATCTTTAAACAACTTGACTGCTGGAATGAACTGCAAAGCAGCAGCCATGCTCTTCTATCATACTTGCGGTATCTTTTCATCGCAAATTTCCTAAATTTTTCTCTATTTTTGCTCTGCTGTTCTTGATATTATTAGGAAGTCTCGAGTCATTGGTCTCACAGATAAGGTTAAATCTCTGCGCAAATAAGTAATTTGGTTAAAAGGAGTATATGCAAATACGGAAAAATTTAGGTGATAGATATATCATTATCAATAAAACAAAAACTATTCAGCTTTTATTTTTTTAATCTAGGATGGTTGATGAGTTTTATCATTAATTTATTATATCAATAGATTAAAAAAAAAAATATTTGTGATATTTACCTTTTATTTTATTTTCTGGTTTGTTATTAATTCAATCACGATTGTTTAAATTGATTCACTTACACATTTATAAACCAACATTTTTAAAATATAATTTAAGAAAATAGGTATAAATCAAACATTTATGGAAAGTTAAAAATTTAAATTGATATAATTATTAATTTTAGTAATACAACCAAACTTAGAAATATAAATTTGGTTGGTACATTTTTTAAATAAAATAAAATAAAATACTAAAAATGATAGTTTAATGCTTTATATTTTTGCCTGTTACACCAACAAGAAATTAACCTCAAACGACTTTCTCCTTTCTTATACAGTTCTAGCTTCAAGTGATTATTTAAAAGTCGACCAACAAGTTCCATTTGGAGATATTTTCATTTCGAAAGGAACAAAAATGTGACAAGAGTGTTCAGGTCAGTATCTTAAACCTACTAGCACATATATGCCGCGACTATAATTTTTACTAAAGTAGCATATTATAATGTCTTCCATCAATATTTAGAACAAAGAATTATAGGATCTATAGCCTTAAATTTGAGAATTTGCAAAAGTAAATTAGAAAAGGTCAGAAAGAAACATTACGAGTTGTAATTATATATAATATGATCAATGTCCATTACTCTTGTCCAATAGTAAAATCTATTGTTACTGCTTTCTATTTTGCTGCAAAATCTAGCGGAATTGCAGAGTTGTTCCCGTCACTGGTTTTCTTTCTTTCTTTCTTTTTTTTTTTTTTTTTTTTTTTTTTTTTTTTTTTTTTTTTTTTTTTT
>NW_019268525.1:692206-708338 GCF_002738365.1 Cucurbita moschata
TTTTTTTTTTTTTTTTTTTTTTTTTTTTTTTTTTTTTTTTTTTTTTTTTTTTTTTTTTTTTTTTTTTTTTGTTGAAAACTGAAACCTTCAAATCACAAACCAAGTTAGGTACAACAAATTTCTTCATTAAAAGAAGAAATCCACATGGGGTAGAACTGACCTATTTCTCCACAAAAAGAATAGAAAAAAAAAAAAGTTAAAAACTCTGTCACAGCATTGTGCGCTAGTAGATGAGCTACTCTATTTCTTGATTGATGGCACTTGGAAAAAAGAGATAATCCCTGCCAATAATTCCAAATCAAAGATTTCATCAACCACATTCGACAATTCAATCAGATCCATGTGGGTATTGTTTAGGATCCGTGCGAGTTCAAGGAATATGATTGGACGATGAGAATATGAAACAGTCTCTCTAATCAATAGGTAAGTCTTCAGTCCTTCAATCATTGCCTTTTCCTCCAGCATTTTCACCAGCCATTTTCTCCTAGATTCCTTACATTCGATGCAAATTGAAGAGCCTAGAGAGTCGTGAATAACCCAACTCACTCCCCCTTTCCCCGCTTCCTCGCTCCAAGATGCATATGAATTCAACTTAGAGGACAAGTCATCCATTTATGGTCATTTCTGTGGTGGTCTGAACTTCTAATAATTTTATTTTCATTGACAATTAGTCCAAGATCGTTGGAAGAAGAGTCTTAAGTTGGTTAATTAAAGGGAGAACATAAAAAATTGAGGTGTTTTAAGAAATGAAAAGGAAATGAGGTGTTTTAGGAAATGAAAAGGAAAGTTACCCCTCTTTTTAACCTTTGATTTTCTAATTCCTGCAAATCCATAGACACCACAAGACTAGGATGGTCCTATTTGTCTCCTTTTGTCCCCCAATCAGTTCCCACCTCAATCTCAGAAACAACCCACATTCCATCCTTGATGATAATTTATTGGTTTTAGATTATAGTTTTATTTCTTCTGATTTATCGATTTTAGATGATAGTTTTATTTCTTCTTCTCGAGTACATTAATGAATCATTGAAACTGATATCGATGAGTTTATACAAATTATTGATCTACTTTAATTGTACACCATTATGCACTAAATTGAAATTTTGGTTGAATACCTTGTTATCTACTCATTTACAACTCATGTTATTCTCCATATATAATTAATTAATGATTATGGTGACAAATTATGAGGCATGTGCATGTGCATGTGCATGTGCATGCATACTTTACATAAATGCTAATTTCTTCAAATTATTAAATCAATTCTCAATCTTGAAGACTCTTCATTTCAGTTTAACATATAAATCCACATCCCACTTTAATATCAACTTACGTAACGGAAATATTTCTCCGTCCCAGATCATCTCACACTAGCCTCCTATCATTTTAATATTTCCCCTATATCAATTTCACACAACAAATCTGTTAATTAAGATTTTCTTTTACTAAACTTGAATAACTAGCTTTATTTAAAATTTAAAAATATATTTGCCTAAAAATAATTACAATGCTACCATTTTAAATAATTTATCAATATTTGCTATTTGACGTAGATAATAATCAAGACAGAATGGTTCTCCGTGAAGAAGCAACCACACTAGAAGAACTATATTAGTTCATCATTACCATTTATTTGAATAAAAAATTTATTACCATTTTTTTGAATACAAATTTTAAGGATTTGTTACTCAATTTTATCTTACTAAATTTTATTTATACCTAACTAATTGATTTTATAGTTTGTTATTAGTGTAATTTTTAACATAATATAACATGTAACATAAATGGTAAAGAATACTAGGTCATAAAATTGAATCAACTAGATTTTATAACATAATATAACATGTAACACAAATAACTAATTCATTTTTATTTATTTAAATATAAATAAACATCATATAACATGTAACACAAATAAAATTAAATAAATTTAATTCATCTTTAAAAAATCATAGGTAGTTAGGTCTCACACACTAATTTCTCCATACTCTTATCTTCTTCGCCTCCCTAGATATAGATTCGGCACGCCGTAAATGAAAAGGAATCACATTTATAAATGCATCATATTATAAAATCCATATTTTTATAACTTTTTTTTTTTCAATATAAATTTTACTTCATTTATAAAATCATAAATTGGGTCCGATCTTTGAATTATTCTGCAAAATATTAAACCAACCCGATTTTTAATTTAATTAGCACAAAATTTGGTATAAATTTAAATACCGAATTTTCACTTCAAAATTACCATTTCTGTCAAAATAACAAAAAAGATAACTTCGTCAGCAAAGAGGTGCTTTATCTTCAAATTTTAAAAATAATTAATTCATAAATTTAGTTTACTCTACTTTTTAAAATATTTACCTTAAATGGATTCGAATCATAATTATATATTATACACGAAATTGGAATTTGTAAATTTATTGCACATTTAAAATTTGGGAATTATTATAAAAAAAATTTGAATGGTTAGAATTTTAAATTTTATTATAGTTTAGATACTTATTTGGACATAAAACTCGTGAATTTATAGTATTCCTTTTAAAAAGACACCCAAATTCCCAAATTCCCAAATTTCTGATTTAGGGTTTCGTAATTTTATTAAATTATCTTTAAATATTGAATCTCTCTCGCCTTTACTTAATACTGCCCCTTCTTCTCTCCTTGTGTCACACTGTGTTGCTCTCCATGTGGTCTCAATGGCTGAGTTCGCCGGCCAGAGTCCAATCTCCGGCCAAGCCAAATCATCGCCACTTCTCCTGTTCTTCCTTCAAAGACATTCAAGACCTCTGTCGCGAAGATTCTGTTTACGATTCCCCTCCCAATACTCCCAAGAAGCCCTCCATTTTCCACCGCGTCCGTCTCTCCACCTCCCTCTTCCGCTCCTGGTCCCACCGCCTCATCCCTGACTCCGACCACCGGATCGTCCTCTACTACACCTCCCTTCGCGTCGTCCGCCGCACTTTCGAGGACTGCCGCGTCGTCCGATCCATTCTCAGATGCTTCCGCGTCCCGATCGACGAGCGCGACGTCTCCATGGACTCTAGTTTCCTCGACGAATTGCAGGATGCGATCGGTCAGAAGAATCTTACTCTACCTAGAGTCTTCATCGGCGGACGATACATTGGTGGAGCCGAGGAAATCAGGCTGATGAATGAGAACGGTGAGTTGAAGAGACTCATCCACGGCCTTCCGGAGGCGGTTTCGAGGTCTTGCGAGGTTTGCGGAGGGATTCGATTCGTTGTTTGCGAAGATTGCGATGGAAGCCACAAGATCTACGTCAAGAGGCTCGGATTCAGAACGTGCAATGCTTGCAACATCAACGGCTTGATTCGGTGCCCTTCGTGTTCATCGATTCGGCTGCGAAACACAGGTTCTTAACACACTGATCAATAGATTTTAAATAAAGGATCAAACAAATAAAATCAATAATGATATTAACCATTTTCCATGGAAATTTGTAACACAGTTTAGTTTAGTTTAGATTTGATTGTAATTGTAAAATGGTAGAGAATTTGAAATCTTCGATCTCTGTATGTTTTTCTTTTTAGCGTCTGAGAGATTTAATTTTCCTTTCCTTTGTTTGCCTTTTAACTTTTAAACTTAATTTCACATTCCAATTTTGTTCAAATCTTTATTTTCACATTCATATTTGTTATAGTTTAAAAATTTTCTTCAATTTTTTCTTTTTAATTTTGTGTCATTTTGTATAATTCTCGTCTTGACCCTGATCCCGGACCCGACCCGACCCGACCCTAGACCTACATTGATGCTTCCTTTTATTAGAAGGTATACATCTGTTACAATTTCCCTAAAATTGGGCCGCTCAGCGTTGGGCTTTTCAAAATGTGATTCTTTTTTGGGCTTTAGTGTTGGGCTCTTCAACATGTGGTTCTCCATTTTGGGCTTCACCTAATTTTGAGCCCACGGGCTTAGGGGGAAAATCTTAAGCTATACCTACCTACATGAATTTCAAGTAAAATTAAACAAATAATAATAATAATTATTATTATTATAACAACACTTTTTAATCTCGGATTAATTTGATAATTCTACTCTTTTTTTTTTTTTTTTTAAATTATTCATTTAATAGAGGATTTTAGAGTGTACTCTGGTTCTTCTTCACTATTTTTCGTATCATTCAACAAACTTGATCATTTTCTTTCAAAACATATAATTGAGTCATTTTTTTATTTGTCATGAAAAAAATATCTTACTCTTTTCATAAGAACAATTGAACAAATACTCTCAAATTCAACTAAAATTTATTAATTACACAATTTATGTGGATGTACCAAATAAAAACACTATCATTTTTAAAATACTTTCTAGAAGCCAAGTGGGTCATTTTAGAATGTTAAGTGGTTTTATTTAGTATTATTATTAGCCCACATATTATTGTCCATGTTTTTTTTAGTTCTTTAAAATATTATTTGAATATTATCTATTTGCTAACAAAAGCACACCTTCCACTTTATCCATTTTTTGATGGAGCCCATCAAATTTGATTAAATTTCTATTTTTTTTTTTTCATGGTGGAAAAACTATTAAAAATATTTTATTTTAAAATTTGTCATAGGATTAAATATTCATAAACTGCAATCCATGATTTGATACTAAGGTTCAAAACTGATATACATTATTACTCTATCTTTACCCGGAAATTTGACTAAATTGGGGAATAAAGTATATGAATATTTAAAAATGCTCAGTAAGTGACTACATTATTGAGATCAAAAATGTATTCACATATAATATATATCAGGATTAGTAGGGTATAATTTTCATTACTGTTATTTAGACTTTAGTTTCTTTTTTGAATAAGGATATGCATATTATTTATCTATACACAATTTATGTGCATGTGCTGAACTTATTAGGCAAGCACTTTAATGAACCATTTAGACCTGACTATAGGCTAGTGCACGATCATTGTGCCAAAAACTAACAAAAAAGAAAAGAACGTGAATATAACATGTGATCATATGACATACAGGAGTTCGCATATTAAAATTATGTTTCAATGAGATGATATACATAATACTTTCATATAATTTAATTAAACATCTTAATATATAGTTTTAATCGATAATTATACGAATTTTTGTTTATAAAATAAAATAGGAGAATTTTGGTCTTAGTCAGCATTGAACCCATAGATAATCTTACAACTTCCATATTCAATTGTGAATCGAGTAAGACTTGGTCAAACCTCAACAATAAGTCGGCTATCATTAATTTAAATATTAACCATTCAAAATATAGAAAACCTGGATAGAAATATTAATGATATTTAATGTGGATAAGATTTGACTTTTCCCCTCAAATACTTATTAATTTACCATTTTGTTGCCATCATTAAATCAATTTCCATGCCTTTTTTTTTCTTTATAAACACAAATAAAAGGTTTGATATTTTTTTCATCATTTATATATTATTTAGTAACTTTTAAATCTATGTATATAAGGTATACACGAATCCATTGGAAATTTTTTCAGATCAACATAAAATTTTGGATTGATTAGGTTGGTGACCCGAGCAGCTCACATCACTATTTTTAAGATAGATTAAAATATTATTGTTATTTTACTTAATCACAATATATGTTTTACTAATGATTAAAACTCGTAAATTTCAAATATCAAACATTCAATAAATCATATTGCATCATTAATATCGATTATATACGTAAAATATTTTTAAACTTCATAACGATCACTAATATTGAGGAGTGTTGGATTGAGTTATAACCACGTTTTCAAATCACTCAGGTTGACCCGATAAAAAAATGTCAACCTATGAACTAACCCGAAATCATACAAACACCTCTTAGTTGTCTTACGAGTTTAATATTAACCATAAAAGTTATTTAAAGAAAAAATAGTTTTTATCATTAAAAAAATTAAAAACTAAATTAATGGTGTAAACAACAATTTTATATCATTTAAAAGTTCAAAAATAGTAACTTTAAAAATGGTCTCATAATTTTATAATTATATTTAATTTGACATAATCATACCTTGAATATTAAACAAACTAGGTTTAGTTATATTTTTTTAAATTAAAATTTTTTAGATATAAAAAAAAAAAAAAATGTTGATATATATGAGACACAATTCTAACTAAACTAATAATATAATATAATATATTTTAAAAATTATTTTGCTTTGTAAATTACGGAACAGTGGGACACACACAATAGCCAAAATTTAAATTAAATTTGAAGCAATTTTAACTTTTTATTTCTTTAATACAAAAATCTCGTAAAGTAATAACTAATTATTTTTTAATTAATTTTTCCTACAAAAAAAAAAATCCGATTCACCTGATTTAGAATCAATAAGACAATAATTAAAAATATTATAATTTTATAATTTTATATTACGAACTCGTCCTAGCCCGCTTGGATTTACTAATACCACCATCTTATTTAATCTATATTATAATTCAGGAAACTTCCAGGAAAGATACTCAATTTATTTAATTATAAATAATACCCAAAAATCATTTAATTTTTAAATAAAAGTCCATGATGTATGAAATTACCCAATATTTTTTTTCCATTTAAAGTAATTTAATTTTAAAAATAGAAATGTTTAATAAACCATTTTTATTTTCTAGCTAAATGATTTAAAAAATTATAGAATATCATCTAATAATTGACATTTATTTAATTTCTTTAAGAATTTTCTTACCTTGTACTATAAAAGAAATATAGAGAAGAATAATTATTGGTTAATGTTTTTTTTAATATTATTTTAATTAAGTCAATTTCCATTTTTTAAAATGGGAATTATTGTGATTTGAAGTAATCTTAGAAATAAAGTTTTTTTTAATTATTTATTAAGGAAAATAAATAAATTTGAAAATTTAAATAAAAATGGGTAATGTAAAAGAAGAAATACGTATATTGGAAGTCAGTCAACCCATAAAGAAGAATGGGGTTTGACGAAGTCAAAGGGAAAATGATATGCCGTTGCCATCATCCAAAGGCAGCTTTTGTTTGGCGTTTCACTTGAATGCTCGGCCCCCCTCGTCTGCCCGCCCGGCCCTGTTTCTGAAATTTAGACTCAGTCCTTCCCACTTGTCTTCTTGCGGCGGCGTGCTGATTTTCTCTCCGCATGTGTTATTTTTCGCCCTCAAAAATTCCAAATCTCTGTGCAAAGATGAATTAGAAATGGACTACGCGTTTTAACTTGAAGTTTCGTTGGTGGTTGGCTGGTTTGCTTTAGCTTTCTTTGATTAGAACGCTGTTTCATCCATTTTCCTTTGATCCTTCCCATTTTGTTGTGCTCATTTTGACGTTTTGAACTCATTTGGTGCTTGAATTTGGCTAGAACTCTATTGGGTTTGTGTTGGTTTTGGCTTTCGTTGCTTTGATTGAAATGGGTAAGGTTGAGAATCCGAGTTTTCATCGCTTCAGGCTTCGATTTCGGGTTTATGGGTTGGTTGTAACGAGTCTTCTGTTTCAGAGTTTTCATTTGTGTTGGTCGCTGAATGAAGAAGGTGAGTTCTTAACCTTTTTAATGCCCTGTTTTGATGAACGTTTGAAGGGTTTTTGAGTTGCTTTGTGTGTTGTTCTTGGGCAGGTTTGACTCTTCTCAAGTTCAGAGAGAGAGTTGTGAATGATCCATTTGATTCTTTGTCAAATTGGAATGATCACAAAGAAGATATTAATCCATGTTTTTGGTTTGGAGTTGAATGTTCAGATGGCAAAGTTATTTCCCTGTATGTTCTTCATTTTTGATCCTGTTCCTGCTCCCCTTCCCTCTGAAGATGATATTGAAGTAGAATTATATGATCTGCAGGAATTTGCAGAATCTTTGTCTTGAAGGAACACTTGCTCCTGAGCTCAAGAACTTAATCCATATAAAATCTATGTAAGAACTTAGCTCTTTGATCTCAATTTGTGTTTTCTTGGTTGTGTTTTGTTCTAGCTGCAACAGCTAACTGCGGTTTTACCTTCGATTTCTACCTCGTCGTGCAGCATATTGCGAAACAATTCGTTCACTGGAACCATCCCTGATGGATTAGGAGGACTTGAAGAGCTGGAGGAGCTAGATTTAGGATACAACAACTTCTGTGGGCCGCTTCCAGCTGATCTTGGCACTAATCTCTCACTGGGAATTCTGTATGTTTTGGCTACAACAATTTGAGAGTTAGCTCTTTCACTAAGCCTTTAATAACTTAGTTTCTTATCTGTGCAGTCTGTTGGATAACAACAAGCATCTTGTTAGCTTATCTCCTGAAATTCATCAGCTTCAATTACTTTCGGAGTTTCAAGTTGATGAAAACCAGCTTTCTAATACAGCTGAAGGGCCATTATGCAACAAGAAATCGATTTCGTGGTATGTCATCATGGTTCATTTGATCACGGGTCGATCTTAACTGAATAGGATGAACCTTATGCACGTTTTGGTTAAATTTTGGAAGAACTGGAAGACAAATGCTATGACTGGAAATGTTATTTGCTGTTCTTGTGGATTATCGAAATGAAGAACTACCTTTTTGTGCACGATCATGGATGACTTCCTTCGAAAACGTGTCCTTTTGAAATCAAATCATTGTTCTGTCGATGTTTATGGTTTGAGAAACAGTTTAATTTATTTATATGTTTCGTTTTTGCTAGTGATGATGTTCAAATAAAAGAAAGTAGAGGAAGACGACAGCTTCGAGCGCCAGCTACTCAAATACAGTCGCAACGGCCGCCTACAGATGCAGAAGCTAAAGTTACTCAAGGGTCATCATCGGATGGAAGTGTTTCAAAACCACCACCACCACCACCACCTACCAATGTATCTATCTCAAATGGAAACAGTTCACATCCACCGTCCCAGCAACCTCCTCCAAGCCCCTCACCTGCAACACCCAAGGTGTTACCTCCACCGCCGCCTTCTTCAAACTCACCCGAAAAAAGCGATAAATCATCTTCACTCGGTGTAGTTTTAGGAGCAAGTGCAGGGGCTGCCATATTCATTATCGCATCGGCCGTTGCCATTTACTTCTGGACCAGCAATAAAGCCACTGTCAAGCCATGGGCGACGGGATTAAGCGGACAGCTTCAGAAAGCATTCGTTACTGGTATTCTTCATTCATTAGTTTTGCTTTCTTGTTGGATATACCAATTTGAAACTGATTAGGCTTGCTTTAGTTCAAACAGAAAGATCAAGCTCTTAGGCTGTTTAATGGGTTTTACATGGATAGATTAGATAAAGTGTTTATGGCAGCAGCATCTTCTTGTTGTTAATTTGTGGGATATGTTTTCAGGTGTGCCAAAGCTGAAAAAATCTGAGCTTGAAGTATCTTGTGAGGATTTCAGTAACGTAATCGGTTATTCACCCATTGGTCCGGTGTATAAAGGGACGTTGTCGAGCGGGGTTGAGATAGCTGTGAACGTCATTTCGGTGAAGTCTTCTAAAGATTGGTCAATGGCGTTGGAAACTCAGTTCAGGAAAAAGGTATAGATGATAGTTGAATCCCACTGACCCACATTTCCTCTTTGTCAAGTCTGATGTTTCTAACATTGCGTATTACCTCGTTGTAGATTGATACGCTGTCGAAGGTAAATCACAAGAACTTCGTCAACCTTATTGGGTATTGCGAGGAAGAGGAGCCCTTCAGCCGAATGATGGTTTTCGAATATGCTCCGAACGGAACGCTGTTTGAACATCTTCATGGTAAGTATCAGGCACGAGCTATAGTCAGCTTGATATGCTTATATGCAAATGTAGTCAGTTTTAGCTGTGAAACTGTCCATGTCTATAGCTCGTGGGCATAGTGGAAAAACCGAGTCGAATTCTCTGTTATGCTGAGAAGTGTTTACGTTTTCTTAATTACTTACTATTGTTGCTGCGGTTTTCTGGTTGGAGTTGCACTTGTTGAGGATTGTTGGACAGGAGTCCCACATCGACTAATTAAGGAGATGATCATGGGTTTATAAGTAAGGAATATATGTTCAAAGTGGACAATACCATACTATTGTGGAGATTTGTGATTCCTAACATGGTATCAGAGTCGTGCTCTTAACTTAGCCATGTCAATAAAATCCTCAATGGTATAGTCAAAAAGTGATTCAACTGTCGAAGAAATGGTGTAGTTGTTCGAGGGCTCCATAGGCCTCAGGGGAGGCTCTATGGTGTACTTTGTTCGAGGGGAGGATTGTTGGGCGGGAGTCCACATCTAAGGAGATGGTCATAGGTTTATAAGTAAGGAATACATCTCTATTGGTATGAGGCCTTTCGGGAAAAACAAAACAAACCCATGAGAGCTTTCGCTCAAAGTGGATAATATCATACCATTGTGGAGGTTCATGTTTCCTAACAGCACTATGTTGACGAGGCTAGAATGCTAAATATCATTCATTCATGGATAAACACTATATGGGATTTTTCTATGTTCTTATTCCTTATATGAGGATGGCATAGGAGTTCGTTTCGTCACATTTGTAATCACGACCACGTTCGATTCAAGCAATACTATAGTTTCGATAGAAATTTGATCGAGTCTTTTCGTTCTCTTTTGCTCTGCAGATGAAGAATTCGAGCACTTGAACTGGAAAATGCGAATGAGAATAGCAATGGGCATGGCTTACTGCCTCGAGTATTTGCACGAGCAGCAGACCGCGCCGCTAATCCAACTCAACCTTACATCATCCGCTGTCAATCTGACCGAGGATTACGCAGCAAAGATTGCCGAATGCAGTTTACAAAACGAAATCGTCGCAGAGGTCCGGAACTACACGAGCGGACATCTCTTAAACACTTCATCAGGAGGTCCAGAAAGCCAAATCTACAGCTTTGGGTTAGTATTGTTAGAACTAATGACAGGTAGAATTCCCCATTCAGAAGAAAATGGTTCACTTGAAGAATGGGCAATACAATACTTAAGATTCGACCAACTTCTCAAGGACCTCGTCGATCCGACTCTCGCATCGTTCCAAGACGAGCAGTTGGAGCAGATCGGTCAGTTGCTAAAATCATGCTTACATTCCAATCCAGAGCAGAGACCAACAATGAAGTTCATCACTGCAAGGTTGAGATTAATAACTGGGATAACCCCGGATGAAGCGATCCCGAGGCTTTCTCCTCTTTGGTGGGCTGAGCTCGAGATTGCGTCGGAAGGACGATAAGGTGTCGAAACTCGATTGTTGTTGCAAGTATGAGCAGAACTTCTTCTGTATGTTGTCTAGTTTTCTGCTGGATCATACCTTGGATATCTTCACTTTAGAGGTTTTGCTTGTATATATGTGAGATAGTTCATATATACACATACAAATTACAAGTTTTAGGCTCTTTCCTTACTCTTTTGTTCTTGGTTTGATTTGATTAACGACTTAATTCATTAACGAAATGATGTGATTTTGTCGATGTATCTTAATTCGTTAATAATTAAGTAGAATACGACCATACAAGACTTCGATTAATTCTTCAAGAAGATCAACAAGCAAATTGTCAATCCAACACGATCCATAAACACGATCGATCAATGAGATCAAACAAATCGATAAATTGAAAGATTAATAAGAAAAGATCAACAAAATGATTAATCATTGTGTTCATCACAAATCGAAGTGGCTCTCACGTACAATCAAAAAACAAAATTGGTGTCAGATTAGTTGCACCCACGTCTTCAAATGTCTCAATTCCTTCAAATATATAAATCCCATCTTCATTTCCAATTTCCCTTCACCCCATCATCAAGAACACAAAAACCCCATAAAGAAAATACAAAAATGGAAGCCAAAAGCCTCCTCTCCCTCTCCCTCCTCCTCCTCCTCCTCCACATCGCCGCCGCAAACCCTCCCCGACCCACCCCCAAGCCAGTGGCTATCGCCGTGGAGGGCATGGTGTACTGCCAAAACTGCCAGAAAATCGGAAGCTGGTCGCTGACAGGCGCGAAGCCGATCGCCGGTGCTAAAATCAGCGTGATTTGCAAGAATCACAACAACCAAGTGAGCTTCTACAAGGTGTACGAAACCAACAAATATGGGTATTTTTACGCCGAGTTAGTGGGCTACAAAATGCCCCACCCGGTTCTTGACCACCCGCTGCAAGCCTGCAAAGTCAAGCCCATATCTTCTCCTCTGTCCGACTGTGACCTTCTCACCAATCTCAACTACGGCATTGCCGGAGCGCCGCTCCGATACGACAAGAAGTTCGTCGTCGGCCCCAAGTATCGGGCGGCGGTTTACTCCGCCGGGCCGTTGGCTTTCCACCCTGAAAAATGTCTCTAGACATTATTAGGACATTAAATTGTCGTCCAACGAATTAAACCTCTCTGTGTTCTGTTTTGATTGGTTGTGTTTCTTTTGTTCCTTTTTATTGGGGTTTTGGAGTTTATTTGATGCTAAATGTAATTGCAATTTGATGTCCTTCTAACCCGATCATCGGGAATGAGAGTATAATGCTAGTATTTTATTCATATATATATATTTTTTTATCAATAATATAAAAATTATGATTTATTTATATACATACATTTCAATAATATACTTTACACGGATGTACATTGGCCCGACAACCTAAATCAACCCTATCTCAAGTTATAGGGGTTGAATTGGGTTGAATTAATTTTCTGAACCTAAATAGATTTGATTCGGTTTTGGGTTCATTGAATTAAAATCTCGAAATGACCCAAACTTTTTAAATTTTATAAAACATATATTATAAATTAATTTATGTTTCTCTGTGAACTTTTAATACATTCTATTTTAGGGTGAAAAGTTAACAGTCCAACAAACCCTAACTTTGTTCAATCCAACCTGACTATAAATACCCCTAATAATTACTTAAATTATTTGCACGTATTTAGTTTTCTTTTTTCTTTTTGTGTTTATATTATTAAATCTTTTACGGAAAAGATTTGGTTAAACAGCAAAAGGAGGAGGGCATCTAAGCGGCCACGTTGTGCCGCCCAAAGTTAGGACAGCGGGTTTTAAAACACATCGACAAAACTTTTCCTTATCGTGGAATCCACGTGGCATTTCTCCGAGGGGCATATTAGGAAAGTAGTAAAATGGAAGGACAAAAAAAAATTAAATAAATAAAAATATCCGAACGCAAAAAAAAAAACAAGAGTCAAACATTTTTTTACAAGTCAACTCCGCCACGTGTCACGATTCAGTGAGTTCACGTGGCCACGTTTCTGACCAGTGATTCATACTTGTCAACGGCCGACGTGGGGACCGCCAACATCGTTTTTACAGCGTCCGTCTGATTGTAAACCGGCAACAAAATGCAGTACCGGTCACTACAGACCGGGCCTACGTGAACCGGCCGACCCATGCCGAAGTCAACCTTCTCTAACCCCAACCTTGACCATTGGGAAAGTACAAGGACGCCGACCGAGTCTGGACACGCCCTCGAATCGCTCACTGACTCAGCCACGTGTCTCACGTGCTCGTCTCCGACTCTCTCTTTCGCCTTCTTCACTAAACTCGCGGCATGGTCCAGCTTCTTCTCCGCCAGCTCGCCGGCGGTAGCCTGAGCGCAGCCGAGGACGAAGGCGTTGCCGTAGTAACCAGCGGGGAGATTCGGTTTGATCCGTTTCCGTACATTAATACTAAAGAGAAGCTTCAGCGTTTGATTCGAAGGGAGCTTCAAGGATCTAGCCCAGCTCCGCCATATATGAGCAGCGAGAACCTCAAACGCCGTGAACGCCGCTACACCAGGGCGGCGCGTGGAGTGAGCGAGCGACTTCAGGCGCGTGAGATGCGTTTTTCCGAACGTAACAGCAGTGGGAACAAGCGGTTCGTCCGTAAACCGGGACATGAACCGGCAGAGATCGGGTACACGCTGGAACTCCGGCGGCGGAGATGAAGACCGACGGTGGCAAAATTGGGGTTGTGGATTGAGTAGATGCCGATCCCAAACCGGAGCCGGTTTCAACTCAGAGGCGGCGCGGAGTCTTCCGGCAGCTAAATCCGCAAAGGAGTTGAGAAACTCGGCGCTGCCAATTCCATCGCAAATACAATGATTAAACCCAACCCCAACCGCCGCCGCTCCATCCTTAAGCCACGTCAGCTGAACAACCAAGGGTGGAGATCCATCCAAAACATCCTCCACAGAAAACGCCAAAAACCTCCGCCACTCGGCGACAGAGCGTGGCGGGCGGTCGAAGTCCGCCGCCGAGTAGCAATCCGAAACAGCCTCAAGAAAAAGCGCACCCTGAGATCGAGAAACAACCTCAAGACCAGAGCCGTCGGGCCTCTCCCGAACCCGACCGGAAAGAGGGAAGTAGAAAACCAAAAGTTGGGACAAAGCGGCTCGAAAGGAGGAAGAAATGGTGGAGCGATCTAAAGCAGAGGAAGGAGTGTAAATGAGAAGATACTCAATGGTGAAGCGAAGGAAGAGCTGGGAATCAATGGCGGAGAGGGGGAGGAGACAGGGAGGAGGAGGGTCGGCCGGAGTGATGACGTGGACGTGCTTAACCTGGACGGAATTGGAAGCCGCCATGCTAGAAGAAGAAGAAAGAAAGATGAGAAATGAGGGAAACAGAGAAGACTTGGCAATGAATTTGAAGACAACATTTTGGGGAATTGATCAACACAACTGTAGAGAAGATTTGCAAGTAGATTCTCAAACCTCGCGCTTCACTCCCATTTCCATTTTCTTTTTTTTCTTTTAATTAAATTAAATTAAATTAAATTAATTAAATAAAATATTAATGTTAATATAAGGTTTAGTAGGATATGATAAGAAACAAGGATTTTCAGTGTCTACTGCTAAATGTTTGACAAATTGTTTCTAAACAAAAATAAACAAATAAAAAGCCTCTTTTATTTTTTTCTTTTTTTTGTGTATCCTTTTAAGCCTTTCTATCCTATCAGTAATTTTGAGTATTTAATTGTGAAGGAGGCGAATAAATACTGTGGGGATATTGGAATTCTTTTTTACTTGATAAGATGGCAAATAAATAATCCGTACTAATTTCTTTTTTTTAAATATCTAACCTACATAAAGTTATTAATTATTATTATATTTTTATTCAGTTACGGATGAGTTTATATAACATATCGATTAATTATGTGGCTAAGTATTAATTTTTTACGCTTATAATTTATTTTATGTCATATTGTATCAAATCAATCGATTCATAAAGTTCGATTAATATATAAAATTAATTACTTTAGAGATTGTTAATAATATTTTTTTATACCTAAAAAGACAAAATTGTATGTTGTAACTTTTTTATATATATAGTATAGGGAAATTATTTTAGAAATTATTTTTAACATTAAATTTTAAATTTAGGAATTTGCTAAATTGGAATTTAAGAATTTTGAAAATTGGTTTTAACTAAGTCTATACATTTACGAACATTTTTTTTAATTAAAAAATAAGATTTGAAAAGCGTAAAATAAGGTAATTTTGAATTTAGAAAAATAGAAAAGAGGAAAAAACACAGTGACAAAACGGTGATACTCGCAAGTGAAAAGGTGGGGACGGAAGTATGAATGTGATCGCAGTTGTGTTGCGTTCCGAATAATGTTTGTTTGTTTGTCTTTTTTAATTATATATATTTTAATAATAATAATATTAAAAAAAAAAGGTGATTTTCACTGGACATTCTGTGGGCCCCACTAATTAATTGAAAATGGCATTTTGGGAATTATAATAATAATTATTATTATTTTTGCTTTGGAGAAAAGTTAATGGCAATAGGGTAAAAATAAAATATATTTTTAATAATTATTCATGGGGATGGTACTGCTTAAATTGACCTAGGAATTTGCCTGCCCATGTGGCTTGTTTGATTCCCTTTCACCCAACCATTCCTAAACTATTATGAACATAACTCATTTTCTTCCTTTTTTTTCTTTCTTTTAATTGCTTTAGAATATAATTCATGTGATGATTGTTTGAGATTGGCAGTAGTTTTTTCTTCTATTTTCAAACTATTTTTGGATGTTCTATTTTCAAACTATTTTTGGATGTTACGAAGATGGTCGTTCACTAGGAATAACATCGGGATGAACTAGAATTTCAATTTCCGTCTCTACCTCTATCTCATTCCTTGATTGCAAAATAATTGGAATCGTTACAATTGGCTCGTAGATTCTCCATAATATACTAACATTTATTGTCTCGATCCAAAGTAAATCACAAAAAAAAAAAAAAAAAAAAAAAAAAA
>NW_019268525.1:709047-726100 GCF_002738365.1 Cucurbita moschata
AAAAAAAAAAAAAAAAAAAAAAAAAAATCTTTGGTTAAACTAAGGAATGCGTTCTCACTAAAAGAGCTTGACCCCACAAAAGGAAAAATGCCATTCCGTTTTAAGAATATCATTGTGTATAAGGGTATAGTCTAAAAATTAAAACTTCTTTAGAACTTATGCAACGAAGAGGGAAAATGTGAGATCTCACCTCAATTGGAGAGGGAAATAAAACATTTCTTGTAATGGTGTAGAAACCTCTCTCTAGCAGACACGTTTTAAAATTGTGGGCTGACGATGATAGGTAACAAGCGAAAACCGATAATATTTATTAGCAGTGAGGTTTTACTGTTTCAAATTAATTGTGATATCTTATGGCTTGGGTTACAAATTAATTGAGAGATCCTAGTCAAAAGGGGAACCACTAGCATTTTAAAATCACGAGACTAGCGACCAATCATTTTTTAAAACAAATCACAATTATTTATTTTTTAAAAAAATAACTCTCCATTTCTACCCTTTTGTTTACTTGTACCAAACTTAGCGGTTGTAAACGTCAAGTTTTCATTGACCAATTAGTGGGGTTTTTTTTTTATTCCGGAAAGAAATTAATAGGTATTATAATATTTAGATAAATACACACATTTATATACACTACATATTCTTAATATGAAAAAACAAAAAAATAATAATCGGAAAACAAATGCAAAGTTATTCCACATGCGTCATAATTGCAATGTTTTTATCATTTAAGTAAAGAAAAACTAAAGATTAATTATTCTCCAGCATTTAATATATTTTCTCTTTTATCTCAAAAAAAAAAAATATTCTTTCATATTTAGGATAAAAAATTCATTTGTTTGAATTATTTTTGTAATATGGATAACAACGTGCAAATAATATGATGTCTCAAACCATTATGATTATAAATTGGATTAATTTACAGAATGACTAAACTTTCGATTCGATTGGCTAAATTTTTTGTTTGATTCAACTTAGTAGGCGTGATTATTCTAAAAGAAATGGAACAAACATACAATAGAATTAGGACAATGAAAGAATCTGCTGGTTGAGATAGGTTATGTGGTCTTAGGAGATTAAATTATAATATATATTAAAAATAATAATAATATAAAAAGTTAAACTTGTAACGGCCACTAAAAAAAAAAGGAGATTATTGTAAAATAGTAATATTGATGATATTATTTGGATTGCATAAAATTGGAAAAACATTTAATTAAAATGATAATGGGATGGGGAGAAGAATATTGATGGGGCGGTGGGCCAGCGGTGGGCCAGCGGCGGTTGTTGGGGGGCGGTGGAACCCATCGGAGATGAGATGACTCCAAGAGATCACATTAAAGAAAAACTTTTCATTTTCCCCCCTTTATTTTTTTACTTTTTTCATCTTTCCCACTTTGGAATATTCCTTAATTCTATAACTCCCCCTTTAAAATTCAAATATTAAATCTTTTTTACCCTAACTAGGTTTTTCTTTTCATTTTTCTCTACCTATCTAGTAATTATTTTATTACTATTTAAAAAAAAAATTGGGAAAGGAAAAACAATAATAATAATAAACCAATTAGTGATGATGGCAACCGGTTGATTTGTTTTTATTGTGTTGAAATTTTGAAACCAGCACCATAGATTTTAGGCCACATGTTTGATTGATTATTTTTATATAATATATACTTTTATGAAAGGGTGTGACAATTTTATTTTATGATTGAAATAAACATAAAAAGAATAATAAATAAAATTATACCATAAGATTTGGTCACTTTCGCTAGAAAAATCTATTCCTCACATTAAAATTAATAAAATAAATGGTATATTTTTAAAAAGCAAGTAAAAAAAAATAAAATGATGGTTTTATTAGATTTGCAGTCTTTTCAAGATAACCCTTTATTCTTAAGGTAGATTTAGATGAGATATGGATATTTAAAAAAGAAAAAAAAAATAGAATTAACAGTGTGACCTATAAAGTAAGGTAACCTAAAATCATGTACCTTAATTAAGCATCTTGAAATGGGAGCATCATGGCCGTCCATTTTGAGAATCAGACGGCCCCACTTGCATGGATCCCTTTGGGATGAGCACATATACTTCATTAAATCTTTTTTTTTCCTTTCTTTCTTAGGGTATCTATTTTGTCAATGGAGGATATACATACAGCCTGTGAACATCTGGTTCTTCCCCCCTCTCTCCTTATTTCCACTGTCGTATAAATATTAATCTTATCAAAATTAAAAAAAAAACAAAAAAGACGATAATTTATCCATGTTTCATTTAACTCGAGAGCTTGAAGTGGTTAAATTTGATCTACGAGACTATGCTCGGTTACCCATCTTAATTAATTGTCATTATCATTTTTAATCATACCCAAATGTTGATAATTTTTTAAAAGTTTTATTTTAGGTCAGAGATATAATAAGATATGATTTATTAAAAAAACACAATAATTTATATAATTGACTTTTGCTGAACATTTGAAGTCAATCATGAGATTAAAGTTCAACGAGGAGTGATGAATATAATCTAAAGTGGTTGAGATATGTAATATTTAGATATATGATGTATTAAAATACCGTACTCATCTAATTTAAATGCTTAGTTGGAAGGAAAATAATTTTTTAATTTCAATGTCTATAACAACCCATGTGACATATCGGTCCTCTCTCAACAATAATTTTCAATGTTCATTTATTTATAAAATTATTAGCTTCGTATATGCATTTTTATATATATTGTGTTTATGTGTGTATTATTGTAACTTGGGATAAAATTATCGACCAATAATTTTTATCCTATGATATTCGAGGCAGGCTTTCAAGCTTCTTAGCTTAGTAGATTTTTTATTTGGTCTCAAAGTTGAATTGAGCTTCTCTTAGGCTTATTGGGTTGCACGTGTAACAACTCAAGCCCACTATTAGATACATCGCTCAATGTCTGGCTCTGATACCATTTATAACAGTTCAAGCCTACCTTTGATAGATATTTTCCGCTTTGGCCGATTACTATATACTTTCACAAAAAAAAAAAAAATTAATATTAATTTTAGCATGGATCTTTTACCATTTTTTAATTAAAAAAATATAATTAATTTATTTTAAGATACAAAATTTTTAATTACATCATAAGCCACATATATATATACCATTGGCACTCCAAAAATGGAATCATGATCTTAATCATTGATTCCTTATTCATCTTCATTAAAAATCACAATTAAAGTTCCTAAAAAGATAGAGGGCAAGGATTCTTGATTTGTTATTATAAATATATATATATATATATATATATATATATATAAAATTAATGTCGGTAACTGAAATTTTATTTTAGTTACTCTACGCATGCTTTAATTAATTTTTTCATTTTCTTTTGTTTTGATCTACAAATTCAAACTTTTTCATTCAACTTTTAGAAAACTTTATTATAGAAATTATTGTTAAATTTGTGTCTTGCATTCGACACGTCTAAAGTTACTACAGCAACATGTCCATAATAACATGTCTCAAAATTCAAACTTTTTTGTATTTTTCTACTCGTCTATTTTTAGTTTATTTATATCAAATCAGGATGATATAAATTTATTAAAAATAAAATTAAAAAAATATATATTTATTTAAACTATATAATTACAAAAGCAGTAAAAGGGATGATTTAGTTTATTAAATATTCAAGACTATCAACTCAAATTGAAGTTCCCAAGTAAGCTACTTTTTTCCCCCTTTTTTGGGTTTTATTTTTCAAAGATTTTGCCAACTTTATATCTTTAGAAAAAAAATAACATAAAGATAGAATTTAAAGTTGGAGTAATTGTGATGATATATATATATATATATATATATACCATTTTAATTACAATAAAATTTGTAATGCCCTAATTACTCACCATCTTCTTTTTTTGTCTTTCTCACTTCCCAGAGAGAGACATAAACGGGCAAAGGCATCTTTTAAGATGGGTCGAGATAATAATATTCTAAACCAGTTGAGTTATGTACAAGCTGACTTAATATCATAGTCGTTAGCGATAGAGATACATGTCAATGAATATATTGTACTGTACGTCGATCATAATCTAATATCAATAACAAATCTGTAGATCCATCTATGTATCGGCACATATTTTAAGACAATTTTGAATATGATATCAGAACGGAAAAGGGACGATAAGAAAGCAAATAAGAGGTCAAAATGGAGTAGGGCCCCAAAAGATATTGATTCATATCTCTCAAAAAGCCATAAACCCCTTTCCAAAAGCAATCTCAGATATGGGATTTTAGGTCGGAGATAAGAACACACATGATTTTCTCTTTTCTTTTCTGTTTTTTCTTTTTAAATAATTAAAACCCAAATAAATATATAAATATATAAATAAATAAATAAAAATGGTGTTGTGTGTATATTTTATGTGCATGGATTTGCATGGATCATAGGCAACAACTTCTGTCTTTGCTGTTGTTTTGGCCTAAAATTGTTTGTCTCTGTTTCATGTTTTACCCTTCACGTGTCTTCCTTGCAAAAGTAGCTCAATTCGTTCGTTTGTTTGGTTCATTGTTTCTCCCTTATTTGCCCAACAATTTTAACCATGTCGAGCTGTGGTCTGATCTGTAATGTCTCACAAAATCTTAGCCGATGTTGGTGAACGTATCTTTTAAAAGATTGAGGTCTTGATTTTGGATTTCGAGCTATAAGTCAGGTAGTTGGATTAAAAAAAAAAATCCCTTTTTTCATCTATAAGCTTGAAAACATGTTGGCATAGATCTCATAGCTTAATTAGGTGCATGTGTTTCATCGTGTATGTCTAAGAGAGAGAGTTACTAATGACGATCAACATGGGGTCTACCCTCAATTGTTACAAATCGACAACCGATAACCAATCAAGTTTCGAGCTATAATCCTCAAATTATTATATTTATATATACTCACTAATTTCAAAAGACATGGAAAGCAAATAAAAGAAAATGTTTGAAAATAAGAACACTAACAAAGATAATAATTTATATGAACGAAAATAGTATTTGAAAAAGAACCAAAACAATTAGCCCATGGGCCTAAGGGTACATAGTTCTCGATGCTTAATTAGAAAAATATTTTAAATGCTTTTTTTGGAATATTATAATATATAATAGATACCTCGTTTTTTATTTTATTTTAAAAAATGTCTAATAAATATATATTATATTTTTTTATCTCACCCTCTTAAAAATTAGATAATGAAATCTCGTGTTAGTTCTCGAAATTATGCTATAGACATGTTTTTTCAACTATCGAAACCACTATTGAGCTGATCCTCTAAGCCTACTCCAAGTCCAACTCATCTTGAATGTTGAACTTTTTTTTAGTGATTAGATCATAGAAACTTAAAAGTTAAACATGTTTTGCTTAGAGCAGTCCTATGTTGGATGATTTCTTGAAAATTTCATCAGGAAACACGTGGGTGAGAAAAAAGCATGTTGAAAAAATCGATGTTGGTTTATTGAGATAGTCTTCACTCTTAGAAGCAAGACCACGTCGCAAGGGATGTAGAAGAATATCGAGATCTTCAGGTATTGAATCCTAAACATAGATCGTTACAAAATAAGTCAACATATAAGACTTAAATTTCATTAAATTCGTGTTTGGACAAGATAGGCAGCCAACGTGTAAGACTTTTGTGATGGTGGGTCAAAATTTGTTGAAATTGTATGCATATATGTTTATAATATAGTAATTTAATAATATATTAAATCATTTTAACAATACTTTTCGACCTAATTAATGTTTTTTTTTTATAATTACCTTAATTAAAGTATAAAGTCGTGTTATACACGCGCTTTTTATGCGAGTGAGCACGCTATGATATTTTGAATAATATCTGTATGACCAAAACGTAACTATCTTTATCGACAAAAAAAAAATATCCAAACTCAATTATTTACTCTTTGAGGGAAAAAAATATCTGACACTGTTCCAAAAAGCCCAAGAACCTTTCCCCTTCTTCCTCCTTCCCTTTTCCTCCGCCGCTACGATTCTCCGGACACCGTATCCGCCGCCGTGGGGATTCCTCTGTTTCTGTTTGTGTTGATGAGTTGGAGGTTGTAATGGCGACACTCCAAGCCCCCCCGTCCGTCCACTGGCACTTCACGGAGCTCGACGATCGGATCTTCCAAATCCGCGGCCGGACTTTCTTCTTCATCGCCGTTCTATTCGCCGTCATCCTTCTCGTGACTTTTATTTTCCTTTACGCTCGATGGGTCTGCCGATACCATAGCCTCACGACCTTCTCTGCTTCCGTCCCTGGCGTCCGGTCCTCCAGGTCGCCGCCGCAACAGGGGCTCGACCAGGCGACAATTAACTGCCAATCAATAACTCTGTACAAGGCGGCGGAGGAAGTAGACGCCGCCGCCACCGCGGCGGAGTGCTGTATTTGCTTGGGCGTGTTTGAAGACGGCGAGAAGGTTAAGATTCTGGCGCTGTGCCATCATTGTTTCCACTCGGAGTGCGTGGACCAGTGGCTCCGGTTGCAGTCGAGCTGCCCGCTTTGTCGGATCTCCCTCCGCGCCGCCGATAACTCAAGCAATCTTCAAATGGTGTGAGGTTACATAATCGAATTCAAAAATTTGAGTCCATAATTACTGTAAATTTAGTCAAATCCTGCTTTAATAATAATTAATTACAAACTGTAAAATTTATTGTTTTTGTATTATTTTTTATTAGTATTTATGAATTATGCTAAGAATATTTACAAATCTGATCCAATTATGAGACGTAGATCCTGAACTTTTCTTAGAATATTTGGAGGCATGTTTGTAAATGATGTATTTATCCTTTTCAACCGTATATTTGAGTTTCATTCGCGCGAGATCCCTATTGATGTCACAGATGGTATTAGAGTTAAACAACAGACGATGTGTCAACGAATACGTTGGCCCCCAAATAGATGAATTGTGAGATTCCACATCGATTAGAGAGTGGAACGAAACATTTCTTATAAGGGTCTGGAAACCTTTCCGTAGTAGACGTGTTTTAAACTGTGAGAACGGACAATATTTAGTGGTAATGAGCTTGAGCTGTTGTACACAAATATACACCAGGATAGTTTTAACTCGAACCAAATTCCATTTTTACCCTTTTTTTTTTTTTTTTCTCTTGGATTTTCTTTAATTAAAAAACGCCCTATTAAAAGAAAACATATGCCACGTGGACTACATGCGAAGGAAGCTCTATAACAATAACAAAACTTTTGAAATGAGTTGCAAGGGAAGCATGCTAATGTGTTGTGGCATGTGAATAGAGTTGTATTTTATATTTTGTAATATAATTAAAAATATGAAAACCAAAATTTTCATACAAATATTACTTTAGGTTCGGATGATAGTAAGTTATTTAACTTTATATAAGAACCTACCAAATAGAATTCCGCTAAATTCTTTTAGTTCAATCAATTTAAAAAATAAATAAGAAATTTAATATGTACAAAATATTTAACGAATTTAGAAAATAAAATATAGTTCAACTCGATAAAATATTATCACCTTTACCTATATTAATGATTTATAACTATTTCACTTTATTTTATTTTTAAAAAGTTTAATTATTGTTTTACCAAACTAGTAAAAAAAATCATATAATTATTACTAGAAAAAGTGAAGAAAAATAAAAGAACAAAACGTGAAAATTACTTAAACGTATTAGAGAAATAAATGGAATTTTTTATTTTTTATTTTTTTCAAAAGGAAATGGGAGAAAAGTGTAAAGACCAATTTACCCTGCCGACTGACCGCAATGTCCCGGCCTGAAAAGGGAAAGATAGATGATCGATAACCTACTGCGTGAATTCGATTCATCTCAAGAGCTTCCGATCGTATTTCTTGCGATATTTGAAGTTAATGGCTGGAGAGGTGTTGTTGTGGGCGTTGCTCATAGCTCTCGTTGCCATAATTCGAAGAATTAGTTTAGGAATTCTGAACAGCCGTCGGAACCGGAAGAGAGCAGTCGGATTCTTCCATCCCTACACCAACGATGGCGGAGGCGGTGAGAGAGTTCTGTGGTGCGCCGTCAAAGCTATTCAGGATGAGAACCCTAGCCTTGAATGCGTCGTCTTCACTGGCGATCATGATGCTTCACCAGAGAGCTTGATGGCTCGTGCTGTCGATCGATTTGGCGTCAAACTTCTTTTTCCACCTAAGGTGATTTTTTTTGTCTTTCTTTGAAATCACCGCCCTAGATGATGCATATTTCTAGAATAATCTAGTTTGGAACCATTTGTGCAGTTGAATCTTCTTGAAGCGAGTTTCTATACCATTTTCCCTCTTTTCGTTTCACTGAAACTATATCCGATTCACTGGTGTTGCTAAGGAAATTCGATTTACTTTGTTCTTCTGTTCAATTCATTTATTGCTCAGGTTGTGCATCTTTGTAAAAGGAAGTGGATTGAAGAAACAACTTATCCTCGCTTCACTATGATTGGTCAGAGTTTTGGCTCTATCTATCTCTCATGGGAGGCCTTATGCAAATTCACTCCTCTGTATTATTTTGACACTAGTGGATATGCCTTTACTTATCCCCTTGCCCGGTTGTTCGGTTGCATCGTTGTTTGTTATACACATTATCCGACAATCAGCTTAGACATGCTATCTCGGGTTCGTGGGAGGAGTTCAATGTATAACAATGACGCCTTAATTGCTAAGAGGTCTGTTTCTTAACTTCTTATTAGAAACAATGGATGTCCTCAAAGTTATTTATGCTTCTGGCCTTAATGTTCTTGGTGTGCAATCACCTAATTTGTCCCCTATTATTGATATCAGGAAGGACTTCTAGAAAGCCTAGATGGTTAGCAATAAATTTTTACTCTTTTCATTCGATGTTGAATTTATGTGATAGCAAGTTCTACTTAATTGGATTCACTTTCCCCCAACTTTTTATGTTCTTTTTTCCTTCTTGTTTCCTTGGGCTGGGACATGACTACTCATCTGTAGTACAACAACTGTGAATTTGGTGCTTTAGCAATCTTATTTTCAATATCCGTCTTGCATGTTCCGAATCATCTGACATCCTTGTTATTTGGTGATCTTTTAGTCAATATAATTGCGTTTGTCTCATGGAGAACTTTCTAGCAAATATTGTGTGTAACAAGTTTTCTCTGTGGCAGCTCGTGGCTTTCTCAGTGCAAAGTTATCTATTATGTTCTTTTTAGCTGGATGTATGGATTTGTGGGCTCATTTACACAACTTGCGATGGTCAATTCTTCATGGACTCAATCTCACATCGAAAAACTATGGAGAATTCCTGACCGTATAAAACGAGTCTATCCCCCATGTGATACTTCTGTATTACAGGTCTGTCCTCTGGTTTTCCCTGAAGAAATTTTGTTGGGTTTTATTTGCTCCTCGTAGTTTTCAGTTCTCTCTCTCCCTTCATTCTTCTCTATTGATGAGTTGACTCCAACAGCTGCGTATAACAAGTTGTTATCTGCACAGGCACTTCCTTTAGAACGACCCACTAAAACTCCCATAATTATATCTGTTGCTCAATTTCGTCCAGAAAAGGTGGGCCCTCTTATATGAACCTTATAATCCAAGGTACTAAAATTCTATTGGCTCATTCTTAGGGCCTTCAGCAGTTAGCTAATCTTTGATGACTGAAATTGATCATCTCAGGCGCATTTACTCCAACTTGAGGCATTTTCAGCTGCCATCAAGAAATTAGATTCAAGTTCAGTGCGGCCTAAGCTCCAGTTTGTGGGCAGTTGTCGCAATAAATCAGATGAAGAAAGACTCCAAAGTTTGAAAAACAAGGCTATTGAACTGAAGGTTGACGAGAATGTGGAATTCTACAAGAATTTAATGTACAGGTCAGAGTTTCCTTTAGTACTGTTGTAGTGTAGGAAAGGTTCCTCATTACTGGCCTCTGGTGTTCCTCGTAATATGGCTATTAATCTGCATGATTAGGGTGTGGAATTCAAAATATTCTTAGTTAAATTTGGGGAGTAATTCATTGTCAATTACATACTTTTTTGTTTGTACCATCTTGAGAGAAATTTGTCATTCTCATAAGAAGAATATCTATGAAACGAGGGTACAAAGAGGTTTGGTTAGCCAGCCAACCGCCTCTATGAAAAAGCCCATGAAACAAGATAACCCCCATACAAGTAAACTTTGAAAGGTAACTTTCAACCTAGGATCGAAACACTCCCTAGTAGAAGCCTATCCATATATGACAACGATAAACGTTGATTCGTCCTGGACTCTGCTACCACTGGAACATCTCATGATTAAATGAATTCTACCTCAAATTCCAAATATTTCCTTTGTCCCTGACTGGTACCCATTACGACCTTTCGTCATTGCTGCTTTATGGTATACCAGCTCCATTGGTTACAGCACCGTCGTAATTCCTGATTTGGGCTTTTTACTGTATCTTAAACTGCAAACTGCGGACCTTTTCTGTTTTCTATATAAACTCTGAAACTCTTGGACTCATGCAGAGACTTGGTGGGACTTCTAGGAGGTTCTGTGGCGGGAATTCATTCCATGACAGATGAACATTTTGGAATAAGCGTGGTAGAATACATGGCTGCAGGAGCAATCCCAATTGGTGGGAGACTTTTTATTTATATTTCTTTTGGTTTAGAGATCTTCACTGAATATTTTTACAGGCGTATTAATGTGAGGCTCATATTTCTACTTTACTCTCAGCTCATAACTCTGCTGGACCAAAGATGGACATAGTTCTCGAAGAAGACGAACAACAAACTGGATTCCTTGCCACCAATGTGAATGAATATGCAGATGCTATTCTACAGGTTGTAAAAATGCCAGAAACTGAGAGACTCAAAATGGCTGCTGCGGCAAGGAGGCGTGCAGAGAGATTTTCTGAGAAGAAGTTTTATGAAGATTTCAAGGCAGCAATCCGACCAATTTTAGGCTCAAGTTCGAGGTGAGGAGCGAGTATTTGCACGAACACTGTAACTGATCTGCTGATCTGCTTCATTATACGAGTTTCTGAAGTCTAAACAAGGCAGGAGGATTCCGGTATGGTTGTTCTCTCCTGGTAATGTGACAAACTCTGATTTCTCAAATTTTGGTTTAGAAACTCCATCTCCCATTGTACCATGGACTCCCAACAATTAGGAATGGAAATCATACGGTTCTTAGGTATTATCGTGTTTTATATAGTTCTGATTTTGCATGGTAGAAAAAGTTAACTCTCTACAGAACAATAAACTCGTAGTGAACTATAAAAGTTCATTTTTTTAACTTTAGTGCCTATAGCTTAGCTGATTTTGACTTCAAAATTTTAAGTTCTGTCATATTAGAACCTTATTCTGAATGATGATGTGGCTAAGGAAGCTCTGATTCAAAGTGGTCTAGATCTAAATGTGTGGGTTCTTTCCTCTAATATATTGATGCATTTTTCCATCTTAGCAAATTGCTTAGGCCTTCCTTCATCTTCCGTGCATGAGCTTTATGGCTCTTTTTCAACGACAATTGCTTATAAGTATACCTCCAAGGCCGATTAATCATAACTAGTATTTGTATGTCCATAGTAGAAGTTTTCTATTTCCAAAATCAACTTTGGTTTGCATGAGTCATCAACCATCTCATTCTCGACTCTCTGTCTCCCTCTTAGCCATGTTGACTCTCTCTGTCTCCCTCTTAGCCATGCTGACTCCTCTGTCTCCCTCTTAGCCATGCTGACTCCTTTGTCCCTCTGTCTCCCTCTTAGCCATGTTGACTCCTATGTCCATTGGCACCATCTTACTTCTCTGCCTCTCTCAGATTGACCAACAACCAACATTGCAAGTAAGGTCATCTCGGCATCTCCCTCGGCAACCTACATACCAGGAAAGATCCCAACAATTTTTATGATAGAAATGTTGTGATTCCAAATCAAATTTGAACATATTGGAATTTATATGGTCTGTATACAATTTTTCTCCATCTCATCATTGCAACAATAGGATTTTCATCAATTTTTCTTCAATGAATTGAGATTTTAAAAATGAGAATCGAGAACCGAGCCGAGGAAAAACCAAACTGTTGGTTTTGTCTTTCATTCGACATTGGTTCAGTTCGGTTCTCGATTTTTTCCCTGAAATCGAGCCGATATTACTAAGCTCAGACCAGGATTGTGATACACGCGCCAAAATGCAGCGTGAACGGGGAAATCCCTGATCCTCTTGATTCTGATTACAGGCCATCCACCATTTTACCCATAAGAATATCAAAAAAGAGAGAATCATCGGCCATTGGAGGAGCTGCCTTACTCTCTGAATCCTCCTCCATGTTTGAGCCTTGAAACTACACACAGATATGCAGTTTCTCTGAATCTTCTCACCGGCTTCAACTCAACGGTATCGCTCTCTTTACCCTCTTCGATATCTACGGAGGAACCTCTCTTCTTTGAACTTCGAATGCGTAATTTGTTCTTGTAATGTTCTCTTTTCGAGTTCTGCATTCCATTATCATTTTTGTTTGTTTTGAATTTCTCTGCTCCAGACTGTGTTTTACGATTTGTTTGGGAGAGAATCTATTACTGCCTTTTCGGCGATTTTGTTTTGGAATTGGATGATAAATCGACCTAAAATCGGAAAGATGCTTTAAATAGCAGTGAGAGTCGAAGAGGCCGGTCCAACCCGCGCCCGCTCTGCAACCCGAAACAAACCTACAGACCTGAGGCCCAATTTTGGCTCGACCCAAAACCCAAAAACCAGCCCAGTAGCCCAAACTCATCCGCGGCCCAGCCCGCGAACTGAAGTCCAGTAAGCCCATCTACAGCGGACGACCCGCGAGCCAACCCGAATTCGCAACCCGAACCGCGCTTGGACCCGCGAGCCAACCCGTGACCTGAACCTCAACCCGCGCCTCGACCCGAGACATCTTCGCTGTCGTGGCACGCTATGGTGCTGCCACGTGTCAAGCCGCGACGCAAGCAGCCCTTCGGCTTGGACGGCGCGGCGACGGTGGCTCCTGACGGCTATTCAGCTCAGTTTTCAACTTTTGACCCAGTTTCTATTGTTTCGACCCTCCTCGACCTGTTTTTAACCCCGATAGGGTAATTGTGGACATTTTGGGGCTTCATTTCACATTCATTAATGAATTATTAATTTAATTATGAAATAATATCGAAATGTGACAAACTGTTTGATAAGAAATAAACCCCAGCAACCTTTGGAGTAGCTCTTGAAAGACGGAAGCTTAGGTTTAGCTAATTTAGGGAGTACTTCAGCCAAGACCAACCAAGTGGTCTTACTATAGGATAAATTAGAAATTGTATGAGTTATGATGATGTATGAGTTGTATCGTATGATATCGTATACTGGTATATGATGATATATGAGTTGTATAGTATGATGTCGTATACTAGTATATGATGATGTATGAATATATGCTAATGTATGAGTTATATCGTATGATGCCGTATACTAGTATATGTTGATGTATGAGTTATGATGCATGATGATGTGTATAATATATAGACTTCGATTTATGACGTACTTGATATGTTTGATGCATTTTATGGCGATATGATAAGCATAATGATTACATGATGTTTTATCTTAATATAACGATGTTTTCCATATGGAGCATGTTGTATGATGATGAGGACCATATTGTATCATGTTGCTAGACCAATATAGGACACAACCTAAAAACATGAAAATGACGTTAATATAAATATCAAATGAGTATGTGTTATTAATGTAACAAAAAGATGAGACAAGATAATTATGTTATAAGATAGGATAAGATGGAAATTAAAGGAATCATGTGCATATTGTGTATTCATAAACACAAACATAGGGATAGATAGAGACCATTGAGTACGAGTTTGACCATTTTTGCAAGTGCAATCGAAGGACAGAAAAACTAAATAAATAAAAATATTAGAACGCAAAAAAGAAGGGAAAAAAACAAGAGACATTTTTTTTGCAAGTCAATTCAACCACGTGTCAAGATCAAGTGAGTTCACGTGGCCACGTTTCTGACCATTGATTCATACTTGTCAACGGCGGACGTGGGGACCGCCAATATCGTTTTTACAGCGTCCGTCTGATTGTTAACCGGCAACAAAAAGCAGTGCCGGTCACCGCAGATCGGGCCTACATGAACCGGCCGGCCCATTCCGAAGTCAACCTTCTCTAACCCCAACCTTGACCACTGGGTAAGTATAAGGACGCCGATCAAGTCTGGACACGCCCTCGACTCGCTCAATGTCTCAGCCACGTGTCTCACGTGCTCGTCTCCGACTCTCTCTTTCGCCTCCCTCACTAAACTGGCGGCATGGTCCAGCTTCTTCTCCGCCAGCTCGCCGGCGGTGGTCTGAGCGCAGCCGAGGACGAAGGCGTTGCCGTAGTAACCAGAGGGGAGATTCGGTTTGATCCGTTTCCGTACATTAATGCTAAAGAGAAGCTTCAGCGTTTGATTTGGAGGGAGCTTCAAGGATCTAGCCCAGCTCCGCCATATATGAGCAGCAAGAACCTCAAACGCCGTGAACGCCGGTACACCGGGGCGGCGCGTGGAGTGAGCGAGCGACTTCAGGCTCGTGATATGCGTTTTCCCGAACGTAACAGCAGTGGGAACAAGCGGTTCGTCGGTAAACAGGGACATGAACCGGCAGAGATCGGGTACACGCTGGAACACCGGCGGCGGAGATGAATACCGACGGTGGCAAAATTGGGGTTGCGGATTGAGTAAATGCCGATCCCAAACCGGAGGCGGTTTCAACTCAGAGGCGGCGCGGAGTCTCCCGGCAGCGAAATCCGCAAAGGAGTTGAGAAACTCGGCGCTACCAATTCCATCGCAAAGAGAATGACTAAGCCCAACCCCAACCGCCGCCGCTCCATCCTTAAGCCACGTCAGCTGAACAACCAAGGGTGGAGATCCATCCAACGCATCCTCCTCAGGAAACGTCAAAAACCCCCGCCACTTGCCGATAGAGGGAGGCGGGCGGTCGAAGTCCTCGGCCGAGTAGCAATCCGAAACGGCCTCAAGAAAAAGCGCCCCCTGAGAGCGACAAACAACCTCCAGACCGGAGGCGTCGGGCCTCTCCCGAACCCGACCGGAAAGAGGGAAGTAGGAAACCAAAACTTGGGACAATGCGGCTCGAAAGGAAGAAGAAATGGTGGAGCGTTCTAAAGCAGGGGAGGGAGTATAAATGAGAAGATACTCATTGGGGAAGCGAAGCATGAGCTGGGAATCAATGGCGGAGAGGGGGAGGAGACACGGTGGAGGGGGGTCGGCCGGAGTGATGACGTGGACGTGCTTAACCTCGACAGAATTGGAAGCCGCCATGAGAGGAGAAGAAGAAGAAGAAGAAGAAGAATTGGGAGTGAATTTCAGAGAAGAATTGGGAGTGAATTTATAAACATTTTGGGCAAAGAAAATAAGAGAGAGAGAGAGTTTTTTTTTTAATTTAATTTAATTTAATCTAATTGAGATTAGCTATGTTTAAAGATCATAAGGTTTTGCTTAAGAATATCATTTTGTATAAGTGTATAGTCTAAAAAATGAAACAAATTAGTTAGAACTTATGTAACGAAGATGGAAAATGTGAGCATCTTGAAATGGGAGCATCATGGCCGTCCATTTTGAGAATCAGACGGCCCCACTTGCATGGATCCCTTTGGGATGAGCACATATACTTCATTAAATCTTTTTTCTTTTTTTTCCTTTCTTTCTTAGGGTATCTATTTTGTCAATGGAGGATATACATACAGCCTGTGAACATCTGGTTCTTCCCCCTCTCTCCTTATTTCCACTGTCGTATAAATATTAATCTTATCAAAATTAAAATTAAAATTAAAAACAAAAAAGACCATAATTTATCCATGTTTCATTTAGCTCGCGAGCTCGAAGTGGTTAAATTTGATCCCGGTTGCCCATTTTGATTAATTATCATTTTTAATCCTACCCAAATGTTGATTTTTTTTTTTCGTCTTTTAACTTATCATAAATAAGATATAATTCATTAAAAACCCAATAATTTGTACAATTGACTTGGTAGAGTATGGAAGTCGACCATGATATTAAAATTCAAAGAAAGCGTGATAAAATAATCTAAAGCGGTTGAGATACGTTATATTTAGATATATGATGTATTAAAATAAAAATATCATATGCATCTTTCGTCTTCTTCAATCTAACTTAAATGCTTAGTTGGAAGGAAAATAATTTTTTAATTTCAGTGTCTATAACAATCCATGCAACATGTCTGTCCTCTCTCGACAATAATTTTCAACATTCATTCATTTATAAAATTGTGTATTATTGTGTCATGTGATAAAATTTATTGATTTATAATATTTAAATAACTATAGTTTTATGATTTTTTTTTTTCAACATCAATTATGTTAATCAAGTTAAGTGGAATCTTTCATCTTTTCTATACGTTCATTAAAACATATTAACAATTTATATGTTCGGTTTTTTTTTATACTAATTTTATTATAGTTTGATGAATAACTGGATAAAAAAAATAATTTTTTTACCATGTTTTTAATAAAAATACATTTAATTTATTTTAAGATACAAAATTTTTAGTTACCTCATAAGCCATATATATATACCAATTAAAAATGGAATCATGATCTTAACCATGGACTCCTTATTCATCTTTCATTAAAAATCACAATTAGGGAAAGATTCTTTATTTATTATATATATATATATATATATATATATATATATATATATATAATTAATTAATGTTGGTAGCTGAAATTTTATTTTATTCATATTCTTTCCGTGCTTTAATTAATTTTTTCATTTTTTTTATTTTAATCTCTAAATTCAAATTTTCAATTATATTTTAGTCATATTCTTTCCGTGCTTTAATTAATTTTTTCATTTTTTTTTATTTTAATCTCTAAATTCAAATTTTCAATTACCCATTTTTTATTTAATTAATTGTTTCTAATAGCTCTCGAGCTCGAAATGATTAAATTTGATCCAGAGATTATATTCTTTACCCATTTTAATTAATTATCATTTTTAATTATACCCAAATGTTGATTTTTTTTTTATCTTAGTTCATATATATATATATATATATATATATATATATATATATATATATATAT
>NW_019268525.1:727130-732344 GCF_002738365.1 Cucurbita moschata
ATATATATATATATATATATATATATATATATATATATATATATTAAAATGTGATTTATTAAAAATTCAATAATTTGTATAATTGACTTTGTAGAACACTTGAAGTCGAGCGTGATATAAAAATCCAAAGAAAAAGCAATGAAGCGATGAATATAATCTAAAGTAGTTGAGATATGTCATATTTATATATATCATATATTAAAATATCATATGCATTTTTGTCTTTTTATTCGATCTAATTTAAATGCTTAGTTGGAAGGATAATAATATTTTAATTCCAATGTCTATAACAATCCATGCGACGGATGGGTCCTCTCTCCCCAATAATTTTCAACCTTGGTCCATTCATTTATTAAATTACCATCTTGGTATATGCATGAGTATTATTGCGTCATGAGATAAAAATTATTGGTTCATAATATTTAAATAATAATTTTTATTTCATGATAAACTAACGAGATTCAATGAAACGTTTATGTTAATCAGTGGAATCTTTCGTCTACCTATATTTTAGAAAAGAAAAAAAAAATTCATATTTTTTAAACTAAAACTAATTTAAATAACTCAAGTGGCCGATCACTATATACGTTCATTACAAAAATAAAAAATTCATATGTTTGCTTTTTTTAATATTAATTTTAGTATAGTTTGATGAATAACAACATAAAAAATATATTTATTTATTTTACTATTTTTTTAGTAAAAATACAATTAATTTATTTTAAGATACAAAATTTTTAATTAGCCATATATATATACCATTGGCAAGATAAAAAATATTTATTTATTTATTTTACTGTAAGTAAAAATACAATTAATGTATTTTAAGATTCAAAATTTTTAATTAGCCATATATATATATACCATTGGCACTCCAAAAATGGAATCATGATCTTAACATTGATTCCTTATTATCTTCATTAAAAATCACAATTGGGGAAAGATTCTTTATTTGTTATATATATATAATTAATTTTATTTTAGTCATATTCTTCACGTGCTTTAATTAATTTTTCATTTTTTTTTTATTTTCATCTCTCAATTCAAATTTTTTTTATTTAACTTTTACAAAACTTTATTATAAAAATTAGGGTTAGATCGGTATCATGTTAGATTTGTATCTTGTATTCGACACATTTAAAGATACAACATGCTATAATAATGTCTCAAAATTCAATTTTTTTTTGTATTTTTCTATCCGATCATTTTTAGTTTATTTATCTCATGTGACACAATTACGTTATATAAGTTTATTAAAATAAAATAAAAATAAAGTCATTAACTATAAAATTTAATAATTAATTTTTTTAAAAAAACTTATTTATTTAAAATAAGGGATGATTTACTTTATTAAATATTGGAGACTATCAACTCAAATTTGAAGTTTCGAAGCTAAGCTTTTTTTAGTTTATTATTTATAATCATTTTCATTAAATATCTATTTGGGACGGTTTAGAGAGATACTATTATTGGATAACATTTGATGAAGTTTGTTGCCCTCTGTTATTTACATATGTTCATCGTATTTATTTTAATTCTGTAAATATATATTATTGACCAATTTTTTAATCAATTGTTGGTACTAATCTGACTTATTTACTAGATCTATAATGCTAACTAACATCTCATCCTAATATTCTAATAGATCGTTAAGATCTGAAATATTCTAAAATATAACGTCAAATCTATTTTCAAATAAATTTAATAGACATTTTTGTTTCTCCAAATCTAACATTTTTTGTTTCAAAGTAAGTTGAGGAGAGATAATTGGGAAAAGATGAGAAGTTAGTGGAAAGAACGGGCTACCATTTTTTTTTTCTGTAATTATTTATTTATTTAAAGTTTCTATTTTCAAAATCAGACTCCGTTAATTGAATTGAGATTTAATATTGTACTAATAAGGTTAGATTGTGTTGTAAGATTAGTCAGAAGTGTACTAAAACCCACTTAGACACTCACTGATATCAAAAAAATAAAATTTAATACATGCATTTTTTCTATTAATCCAATGACATCTTCTAACCATCTCATTTTCGACTCTCTGTCTCCCTCTTAGCCATGTCGACTCCTTTGTCCATTCGCCACCATCTTGATTCTCTGTCTCTCTCACATTGACCAACAAGCGCCCTTGCAAGTAAGGTCATCTTGGCATCTTCCTCGAGCCCGTGAAGGTTAACCACTAACGGGAAAGATGGCTAACAATTTTTATGATAGAAATGTTGTGATTCCAAATCAATCATGAACGTATTGTAATTTATATGGTTTGTATACAATTTTTCTCCATCTCACCATTGCAACAATAGGATTTTCATCCATTTTTCTCCAGTGAATTGAAATTTTAAAAACGAGAATTGAGAACCGAACCGAGGAAAAACCAAACTGACGGTTTTTGTCTTTTATTCGACATTGGTTCGGTTCCTATTATAGCAAATCGATCGGTTCGGTTTTCGGTTTTTGGCCTAAAATCGAGCCGATATCATCAAGCTCAGACCAGGATTGTGATACACGCGCCAAAATGCAGCGTGAACGGGGAAATCCCTGATCCTCTTGATTATGATTACAGGCCATCCACCATTTTACCCATAAGAATATCAAAAAAGAGAGAATCATCGGCCATTGGAGGAGCTGCCCTCCTCTCCGAATCCTCCTCTATGGTTGAGCCTTGAAACCTACTCACAAATATGGCAGTTTCTCTGAATCTTCTCACCGGCTTCAACTCAACGGTATCGATCTCTTTACCCTCTTCAATATCTATGGAGGAATCTCCTCTTCTTTGAACTTCGAATGTGTAATTTCTTCTTGTAATTTTCTCTTTTCGAGTTCTGCATTCCATTATCGTTATTGTTTGTTTTGAATTTCTCTGCTCGAAAGTGTGTTTTACGATTGGTTTGGGAGAGAATATATCACTTCTTTGCGGCGATTTTGTTTGGATTTGGATGATAAATCGACCTAAACTCGAATATCAGTGAGAGTCGGAGAATTCAGTGTTCGGTATAGTGTTTCTGGTTCTGTGCTTTAGGTTTATTCGAGTTCAACACGATAATTCGAATTCCCATACTCTAGGAAAGAAAAGGAACTGGTCGCTGCTTTTTGAGAAATTCGAAGGTTTGAAATGAAATATTTCCTTTCTTAGAATCATCAATTTCTAATTTCCTTTCTTAGAATCATCAATTTCTATCTTCTTTTTGGCGGAGACTTCTTTTTTCCTTTTGGCTCTAAGTTTATAAACATTTACTGAATGATTGTACAAGAGCTTAGAAACCTCGGGAGTGCAAATCTTTATACTGCAAGCTTTGTTAACTAATCTGTGATATTATATAATTATGATGAGCTTGAGGATTCCTCGTCTTGATTGCGATGTTGTAGAGAGAATAGCCAAATCATGGAATTAGGATCCGAGAACTCCATCATTAGAACAATAAAGGAAACTCTCTCTGGAAATAAGTGAGGTGTCTCACCTTAGAATTGGCAGCACCGGAGCATTATCCTGAGGTGAAAGGGAAAATTGCAAAGAAAAGTTGATTTCTCAGCTTAGTTCTATTGGCCCTTTCAATTTCAAATCTATACACTCAATGGTTGCACTGTCTTTGAACAGCTAGTGATCTGTAGAGATTATGTCATCTTTCATTGCTATGATAAACTAGGAAGGGCATCTGGATTTCAAGCCTCAAGTTTCTGTCAGACTATATTCAGGAGAAAGGAGCCATAAAAACAACCTAGGGGCCACGGTAGAAGAAACCCAGTCGTAAAAGTTATCAAAGAAGATCCTTCCAAGCTTTAAGTTCGATTAGTATGATGGTTAACCCGAGCATAGTTAGCTAGTTAAAGAATATACTTTCGACCGAGCATAGTTAGCTAGTTAAAGAATATACTTTCGACCAAGTGGTTAAAGGTTTGGACCTAAACAAAAAGTTTGACTCACTAATGAGTTTTTCATACATGGCTTAGAAAATCAAGTACTGAACATTCATTTGAATTGTCACTGGGTCCATCTGATGCCTTGAAGCTTCCTCTCATGCCTGTTCATTTCTCTTTGTTCAGCTGCATTCAATTTGATCTTGGTGAATGTAGTTTCCTTAATTATGCCTATTGATATTCACCAGAAGTTGCAAGCCACTTACGAGAACATTTCGAGATCCACATTTCCGAAGGTCAGCAAATCGACATCCTTGTATGCAACGTGTGGCACAACAAGAGGAATTGCAAAGGAGAGAAGACAAAGACTGTCTCGCTCACTTGCAGCTACAGGCAGCAACCAGGTAGACACAGACACCAATGAGAAGAGTGCTGGAATTACTGGAAGATCTCCTTCTGATAACATTTCCTCAGCTGTGAGTCAATCGCCTTCAGATGAGAATAGAAATCCTCAACTAAATGTTAACAATGAGGAGTCTTCTTCTCAATCTTCTGAAGCTTCCAATGAACAAGTAATGTCTTCAGATGCAAGTTCATCTCCTGATCCACAATCCACAAGAAAATCTCCTCTAACTGCAAGAGAAAGACTAAGGGCAGCCCGTGTTCTTAGCCGTTACAACGAATCAAAGACCACCAAATCAGACATGGGCAGCAAAGTATTGGAAGCGTTACGAGAGAGTGATCGTGGGAAGAAAAGGTCGAGGCTTCCCGAAGCGCCTACTAATTTGTTCGACGACAGCAAGCGAGGGATGCCAAAAGCAGGCTTGACTTTTCAGTTCCCTGGGGGTTCAGATCTGTTCGTCATTGCCTTCTCGTTCGTTTTCATTAGCACAGTAATGTTTGCTACCACTTACATTGTGTGGAAAGTTGGTGCAATCCATTTTAATGAGTACTGAAGTGTTCTGCAAAGAGGTTAGTTCATTCTCTCTTAAAGCTGCCACTTGCTACAAATAATTCTTTGATCTCCCTCTATAATGAAACACTTGGATGCTCATATTTTGCTAGATCCCAGTCTCTAATGTTTTCATAGCCTTGAATGTACAGAAGCCTTTTGCTCGTTTTGATTTCTGTAATTTTGTTCGAGTTCTTCAACAGGAAATTACAATTGAAGCTCAACTTTGTGAATTCATTTGATTTCATCTGGAAAAACGTCATTTTCATCCTTACACTTTGTAATTTTTGTCTTGAGAAGTTCCTATTATATGTACTTGGTAATTTGGCCTTAAAACTTTTCAAAATGTTGTTAAATTGTATAAAAATTTATACAAAAGCTTCAAAAAAAAAAAAAAAAAAAAAAAA
>NW_019268525.1:732432-738826 GCF_002738365.1 Cucurbita moschata
AAAAAAAAAAAAAAAAAAAAAAAAATCATTTTCTATTCTTTTAACTTTTAAATTTGTTCGATAAATATCTTTTACCTCTCCAACTCGGTTTCACAATTTCATTGCTTGAACCTATTCTCTTCTTCTCGAGCTACTTACTCCTCGTTTGGGCATTCAAAGAGTAATGTTAGGGGTTGGAATATTTTCGTAAAAATCATCTCACCAGAGAATCTGAACTCGAGGTGGGGGTTCAATCTTGTGAGTCTCCCAGATTCCAACGATGTCTCTCTCTTCTTCTCCAAGAGAACGTTGATTGTCAGCCCCACATCTAACTCTTCATCCACTGGCATGGAGTGATGATTCACGAGCTCGGTGGCCTTTTGCTTTAACTCTTCGGCTCGAGCCTCAAAAAGTCCCCCGATACTCCTTGAAAAACATTAGCCAGGGATCGATAATAGTTAAGCATTGTGGGCATCACAGTTCAAGTTACGTATGGTTGGCGCACAACCTATGAGCTTCTTAGCCCAAAGAAAAAAAAAAACTAATGAAAAGGATGTCATGCCTCTAATCTAAAGCTTTAGCTTTAGTCTAATCTTTAAACCGAGCAAGGAGGATATGAAGCAATGTTGGGTAGACCATGGCTCCAACTAGAGTGGTTCATGACTAGGCTAATAAAAACGGTCCCGAAACACGCCGAGCAATTAGAAGTCATTTTCAATAATAACAAGTTCGAGAAATTGATATTACACAATAGTAACTTTCCCATCTTTATCTGCCAACTCTCCTCTTTCCATATTCCTTCTTAGAGTTTAGTTTTTTTCTTTTTTCTTTTTTTTCTTTTTTCTTTTTGGGGGCTAAATTAAGAAAATATACCAGAGTTGTGGTAAAAAAAAAAAATGGAAATAACCTTAAAAAGAGTTGTTGATGTAAAAAAAAACATTAAAAATGATTGCGGTGTTCGCCTTTTATATATATATATATATTGCTATTTTATGTATGTATATTAGAAGTTATATAAAAATATTTTTAAAATTTTAAAAATCATCTCTTTTTTTTTTTTTTTCAGAAAAAAAAAAAAGGAATTGTTTTCAATCCTGTTTAGAAATTATCTTATAAAACAAGTTTTCTACCTAAAGGTTTCTTTTTTTAAGATAAAGCTGCTCTTAGAACCTAACTTCCAACCATATATTTACTTTTTAATGCTATTTTATTTTATGACCCAAAAAAATCTATATAACTCTAAAATAATAAAATATCACGTCTTATATATACACACATTTTCCAAAATGGAATAGTCGTATTTAAATTTTTTTTTCTCGACCTAATATATAATAGTTGAAATAAAAATTAATCGATACTAATTATCATCCATCCAAAATTCAGATATAATACAAACACCATTATCTAATTAGCCGATATTAAAATATTATGTACTCAAATTAGTTGCTCTAAGTTTTAATAAACATCCAGGTAAACTGTTCTTGTACCATTAAAAAAATATATTAATAAATAACTAAATATCTATAAAAAAAAAAAAAAGTGATCCAACTAATTAGTAACCACTACCCAACTATTTGTTTAAAGTCATAACCACCAACACCTAACCAATCACTAACCTAGGAAAACATATGCAGTTGTACTTATGTATGCATAATACTTTCACTTTATCCATTCATTTTCTAACCTAATTTTCTTCCTAATTTTCATTTTTAGACTGAAAACTCAATATTTTGGTATGTTCCAATTATCAAAATGATTGGTATATTGGCGTAAAATATAGACCCTTTAAATCCATTTAAATCTCTAGGCATTCTCGAAATATCAAATTTATGTCATATAAGCGTGTTTGATGACTATTTTGTTCTTAGTTTTTTATGTTTAAAAACTAAACCTATAAAAATGCTTCATTCCTAAAAAAAAAATGAAATTTATACGGGCAATAATATCTTATTTTTTCTATTTTTTCTTATTTTGTTGGAGTAAAAATTGAGTTTGATTTAAATTTTGGTGAAAAAAGAATCTGACAACTCAGTTATTATTGCGTTGGAGGAAAAAAGCGTTTAAATTTGGATTATAGATCGTAGAATATAAGAACATAGAAAGTTGTTAGGAAGCGTCCAAGGAATCTACGCGTGTGTAATCGAACCTTATTATTTATGTAACGGATACTCGTTACCCGTTATGTCCTTCCGTCACTTGCCCCATCATCCAATTCACTCTTTCCACCTACTCCTCTTCTCATCCCATCTTATATTTTAACCTATTTTCATTTTACTCCCTAAATAATTAGGCTTTTTCCATATTCGACCCTAACTTTTCAAAATCCAAACTATTGAAATAAATAATTTAAAATTGAGGGACGAATTGGAAATAAATCTGGAAGAATGGGGACAGAGATGGAAATGTAATAATTTGAACGGAAATTAAAAAATATATATATATATATATATAAAAATTAAATAAAATTAAAGGGGCAAAGAAAACGCGTTTAGTTTGTTGTTGTTTTTGTTGTTACAAGTTCCGAGTAGTGACAAAGCCGTTATTTGAAGTAGCGGTTTTACGGTTCATGCCCAACAACCCTCTTTCCGAAACGGTTACCAAATCAACGCCCCATTTATTTCTCGTCTTCTTCGAACTCAAAAAACAAAAAATCCTTCAAAACCCTAACTCTCTAATGAATCAAAATCCCCTTTCTTCCTATCCACGAAAGCCATGGTTCTAATCGGAATTCCCCTCGCAAATCGAACCAGCAACAGTAACAGTGTTCGAATTAAAGGATCGTGGAGTCCTCAAGAGGACGCTACCTTAATCAAATTGGTGGAGGAACACGGCCCCAGAAATTGGTCTTTGATCAGTACTGGAATTCCTGGTCGCTCTGGCAAATCCTGCCGTTTGCGCTGGTGTAATCAGCTCAGTCCGGCGGTTCAGCACCGTCCGTTCACGCCGGCGGAGGACTCTCTGATTGTTCAGGCGCACGCCGTCCACGGTAACAAGTGGTCCACGATTGCTCGACTCTTGCCTGGTCGGACCGACAATGCGATTAAGAATCACTGGAACTCGACGCTCAGGCGCCGCCGCGATGCCGATTTTTCTTCCGATTCCACGGCGTTTATGAAGCGGCCGAGTTGTGAAGTTTCGAGATCGGCGTCGGATGATGATGATGATTCGGAAGGATCGTTCAAACGGAGGTGCTTTGGAATGGCTGTGGAGCGGAACGGCGGCGGAGAAGGAGAAGGAGAAGGACCGGAGACGTCGCTGAGGCTGTCATTGCCGGGGGAGGTGGTGGTGCCGGCGGCGTGTGTCAAGGTGAAAGAGGAGGTGACAGTGGATAGCGAGGAGAACGATGGACGGCGTCATGTGACGGTGGCGGCGACGGCGGAGGAGAAAGGGAACCGGAAAAGGGAAATGGACGAGAGTTGTATGGCAACGATAATGCAGAGGATGATTGCTCGGGAGGTCCGAAATTACATAGACAGTTTACGGGCCCATGGTGGGCTTTCAATTGGGCCTAATATTGGGCCTGGGCTGGATTCAGGAGTCCAAGATACTGAGTAATTTCCCTTTCTATGTTCTTAGCCGTCAATTTATGGTTGGTTGCTTTTCAGATTTTAGTGTTTGGCTACAGAGAAAAATCAAAGTTATGAACTAGATAGAAATTTAGATTAAATGGGTTTGTTTGGATTTAAAATATTTAATTTTTTTTAAAAAATTCAACAAAGGGAAGAAAATCAACCAAAGTATGTGGGGAGCTGTTTGCTTGATTACTTGCTGATTCAAATATGAGGTTTTTGGAATTGGTTGGTTTTAATTGGCATTAGAGTTTGCTTGGAACTATCATTTTGGTCATTCTTCTCGCAATGACTCTTCGTTGTGTAAACACAAAAATATTATCTATATATTATGTCTTGTTGGTTTCTATTGATGTTGTTGAGGTGGTCCTCACAACCTACATGCTGATCATATTAAGAAAATTTTTTGAACATGTCAAATAGTCAAATTGAAGTTACTGACATGTATTAGAAGACACAAATTCAGAAGTTTATTGCATATTTGAATTAATTCGCTGTGGAAGAAGAAAGAAGATTGTGATTCAGCCACTTGGTTGGTTTGAAGTCAGAAATGGCGTCAGTTGAGTGTTTCGAATGGGAAAACGTCGAAGCCAGTGCTGCCATTCCGGGGCCGCGCCCTTGCTAGATCATGCCACTGCTCATTCTGCGACTTCTGTGAGTTGTTAGTTAGAAAGAAGGGGGTGGTGATGAGAGTATCTGAGTCAGAGAAATGAGGACAATTTGATGATCATAACAGTGGTGTCGTCCACTGAGCCTCGTGATGTTGACAAGGCGGCTAGCTCTTTGCAGGCTGCGAATAGCTTTGGCTTCTCCATCTCTACGCCGCAAAGGCTCTGTACTATGTCTACTGCTTCCTGATTTTTAACCTGAAAATCGAAAGTTGTTTTAGAAACCTGATTGTCGTTGAGTGTATGTTGTATGATCAATTCAAGACTGGAGGGTTGAAATCATCATGAAGCTCACCTTGTCCCAAAATCCATCAGAAGCAAGGATCAAGAAATCACAATCGTCCTCAATCTTCACCATTCTCGTCTCTGGTTCCGATATCACCCACTGTTTCAGATGATCGTCTCCAATGGCTCGCGATACAGCTAATGTTCCTTGAACTCTCCACGCACCACGGCAATAGTCTACGTAACCGCCCTACACATACACAACACGCAAATTAAGAACGAGATCTCCATCAATTTTATCCACCAACAAGAGCTTCCGATTCTTACCAAATTTTCGATCCGGTTTCTCTCGTCTTCTCTGCAAGGGCGGTGGTCGGAGGTTAGGGCTTCGGCTTTTCCCCTTCGGCTCAACACGGCACGACAATCACCGACGTTCGAGACTGCGAGATTTCCGTTCCGAATCAATGCGGCCACGCAACAGGCTCCGCCACTGACGCCTTCCTCTGATACTTCCCGATCGGTGGCGAGATAACCGTCTTTGATTGCTTCCTCAAGTTCCGAATCGGTTCTTCTCGTCACTTGATCGATCACGTTCTCGCTCATTCTTTTAGCTGCGATTTCCGCCACTTTTGCTCCGCCATGCCCGTCGTAAACTCCGAAGAAAGCCTGAAAGTGAAAGTGAAAGTTCAGCACCAAAATAAACATAAATCTAATCTTCTGTGTTGACGTTGAAATCAAACAGAAGGAAGATGCAATTTGAGATCTGAATTTTCGAATACCTGTCGAGAATCTCCTTGAATTCCAACAGTGGCTGAGAATCGATCCTCCACGGCGATGCGTCTTCTTCCTCTTTTACAATAAACCGAGTATTCTTCCTCTTCCTCCTCCATCACCTCCGGTTGCTCAAATCCAAATCCAATAAAATCAATCGACTGCGGAACATTGATCCTTGCCGGCCTCTTCCTCTTCAAAACCGTATCAACAGCCAACGGCGAAACAGAAGGCGGAAGTTGCGGCGTCGATGGCAACAGCGACGTTGAGGAAGCAGAAACATGAAGCTTCCTAGGACTGGACACCGATCTCGGCGAAGAAGAAGAAGAAGAAGAAGAAGAAGAAGAAGAAGAAGGAGAAGAACAACAATAATTCAGCGAGGACTTGTAGAGTAGTGAAGCAATTTTTGGAGATGAGAATAATGAATTCGTCATCGTCGTCGTCGTCTTCGGCACTGCAACTGCGCACATACTGTTAGACTTTTTGTTTTCCGTTTCTTTTTCTCTCGTATTTCTATTTGTGAACGATGAATTTGAATCCGACGGGGGAACGAAAGTTGTATTTATAACTGGGAGTTTCTTACGTCTCAATCGCGTTTGGATTTCTTAGGCTGCAATTTCTCCAAGAACCAATATTATATTTTTGGTTGACTCTCATACTAATAAAAGTCAATTTTTTTTACTTACCTATTATTAATAATATTATTTATTATTTATTATTCATTTTGATTTTTTAAATGGTTCATTTTCAATGCAGTCCGATGCAACATGCACGAAGAACTGAATGGATCCAGCTTCACGCTCTTACCGGGTCCGTGTAGCCAATTACTTCTTTTTTTTCTCTTCTTTTTTTTAAAAAGATTTTAACTTCCTTCTTATTATTAATATAATTGATTAATAATTTAATAATAAGTGTGTGGGCGAGTTTTTTCTATATATATATATATTATTTCTAATGTTAAAAATTCTCAAATAATGACAATTTTTAAATTTCAATAAATGGTTAAAAAGGAGAATAATAATAATAATTTATAGATGTCGTGCATAACACGCGCTGGTTCAGTGCTGAGAAATATCAAGGCTTCTAGTTATAGGTGGGGGCTTATTTTGAATTTTTACATTTCAAAAATAATAATTTTAATTAAACAGTCGTAATATTCAAAAAAAAAAAAAAAAAAAAAAC